>NC_056737.1:1042053255-1042165755 GCF_019279795.1 Protopterus annectens
AAGGTTAGTCTGTCATTGTCAGAGTTTTATACTTGTGTTGCTCACAGTAAGTGTCAATATGCAACAGGTAGTACACTTGCTTCTGGTGCAGAAGGTTGTGGGTTCTATTATCATACCACATAGACTGATTGCTGCCACTGTAGTGAAGCATAAGGTGGGGGCTGCACTCCTGAGTGTGTTGTTCTTTGGAGGAGATGCCTGGTAACCATGACACTGTTGATTTGCTGGCCATTCCCTATTGCATATCATCAGAACCATTTTTTTTTAAATGTAACATGGGCAATTTATTCTTCAAGGGCAACAGATGCTGAATTTATAGATGAAGCACAGAAATGCAAAGTTGATTGCCAGCAGCAACCTCTTCATTAGTTACAGATCTCTTTAATGTGGAATTATACAGATGATGTTTACTTCTGCAGAGATTGTGCATATTGACTGATATTGGTGGATTATAAGGACAGCAATTTGAATGGTATTTTACTGTTGAAATATTCTGAAAAGGGTCATTGTGACATTATGGGTTCATACATTTTCCTTTACTGCTTACTAGAAAAATGTTCCAAAATACAAATTTAAAATGTACCTTAGAGTTTTTTTATTATTAAACAATGAATTTAAATTAATACAATTTGGAACGTGAGTCAAAGAGGACATGCATTTATGCGTGGTTCTAGAAATGTGTGCAGGGGACCAGTGGTTTGAAAACAGCCTAAATGTACACTTAATCCACCGCTGGCCAAGTGCATTTCAATTAATGTGATTTTCAAGGGCAGAGAGGTTTACTGTTGCTTATGCTATATCTATTTTCATTGTGAGGTTATTTTGTTTTGTTTAGAAAATGGCTGTCAGTGTTTGTGCTGCAAAATCTGAAATAACTTTAAATTAAATCTAAATACCTGTAATCATAATAGAAGGAAAGACGAAAATAATATGCGCATTGACAGATTTGAACAGTGTTTATGGTAACTGGGGAAAGACAGAGAGACAATTAATGGGACACTGAATAGCTGGCAGGTATCCATTACTCTGCCTAGGGCCCTGGCTTTAGTCCAGAGTATTTCCCCTAGCAATATGGGAAGGGGAGGGCTTGCAGCAACTTAACACAGTAAAGAATTTGCAATTCTGAATACACCTTTAGTGAATCTGGGGGCAGGCAAAACCAGCCTGAGACTCTCTGAAAAATGGAAACATCAACATTAAAAAAGTCACTTTGGCTGGAAGTGATAGAAAAACCCTTGTATTACTAGAACTACCCTGTTAAGTTAGTGAAAGTAGTCAGTACAGAAACTGAAACGGTATGAATCTGTAGTACATAATATGGAACCTTGACAGAGGATTCCAGCCATTAAGGGTAATGAAGGACATATGTGGAGATACACCCATAGGGATAAAGCCACTCACAGAATCAACAGAACTTGAGAGTCCTACATCTCCCTCTGGTGAATTAAAACATAGGCCTAGTCAGAAACAGGATGTTCAACAACCATCAATTAATGAGTCATAAATTACTGAGATAAAAGTAAAGGAATTGCCACAGTGAAAAGCAGAAGGCAGCCACTGGTATGAGTTGATTTTTGCTGAGAAAGAAATAAGAAAAGAAGAAACAGTTATACATGCTTTTGTAGATAAGAAGGCCGTACCTTCTACTTCATGTCAGTCTACTGATGAAACTGATCCTGATTTGGCAGACGTGGACATGAGCAATGAGAATTTTAAGAAGCACAGTGGGAGGAAAATACTTGAAGCAGTACCAGAGAAAATATACGAACAGAAAGAGAAATGTATGAATAAATTTGTGTTGTCTCATAGCCACCTTCTTAGTAGAAGAATGATTTGATGTATAAGGTAAACAAAGACAAAGAAAAAATATTACATCAGCTGTTGATTCCAAAACCTTTTAGAACACTGGTGATGAAAAATGACATGTAGCTTTATTTGTAAGGATACTTACAGATAGAAACCAAAGGTAAAATGTTGGAGCAATGAAAGACAATGAAAACATCTGGACAGCTTGCTCAATATGTCAAAAGATGGCACCACATCCTGGGTTCAGAGATCCACTGATATCTAGAGCAGATAGCCATGGGTCTTGTAGGTCAATTAGTAAATTCTAGTAATGGCTACCAAAGCAGTCTATCGGTTATTGACTATACCTCTAATCTTGAAGCAGCTCCCATGTTAAAAGCCAGTGATGACTCGATATCCAAAGAATTAATGTTACATTTCACCAGGGTAGTCTGTCCAATAGAAATGCTTATGCAGCAAAGAACCACATTTATGTGTATGTAATAGTCTATATTTCCAGTGTATTATGAACTTTAGTATACTGCCTTTGAAATGATGGATAATGGAATGCTTTAATAAAATTCCAAAATATATGTTAAAGACGTGAGACAAGATGGTAAGAACCAGAATGAGTTACTTCATTATAGTCGTTTTTTTAACTTGTATTTTATTTTATTTTTTTAGTACAGTAATGATAATGAAGGGAAGAAACAGTAACAAATTATGAACATTTACATTGTTCTGAATGCATTAACACAAAAACATTGAAAGTTTTAACATTAATACTGTCCATAACTCAAAAAAATAAATAAATAAATAAACACCACCTCCGAATGTAACATCAGACTCAAAGGCTAATACAAGTACATGTACACACGAAGCATTTTCACCCAACAGTTTTCCTGGGCTTCATCAGAGTAAAGCATTGTCCTCTAATAACCCATTTAAATACAATTAAGTCATGTGATCACACAATAGCCCCAACGAAATTTAAAAGCACATAATGCTTAAATAGATACTGTTTCAAAACATATAATGACTCTATCAGTAAAAAATTCTTCCAATGGAGAAATTTAAAATAAGGTGAGGGAAATACAATAAAACAGCTTATTCATGAATGAGTAGATCTTTCAAAAAACATCATATGTGTATATATATCACATGGTGTATAACAATAAAAGATTATTATAAACCTTACCACCCATGCCAACCATTCATAGTAGGCTTTATATTGTCAGAATAAATCTAAACCCTACAATTTCCCAGACCTTAATTTAAGAACACTAGTTAAGGAACAATTTTCATTTATACCTGGCCTGCTAGTAGCATTCAACCTTAACTGCCATTCGAATTCTGACTTCTCTAGGAATGCTTTTACATCCCAACCCCTTTGGGTAAGAGTAATACGATCGATGATAAAAAACATACATTTCCTAAAGTTCTCATAAACCAAGCTATGTGTAAATAGTTAATTTTCCTTCTTTTTTTGTGATGCCCCTTACATGTTCGGCTATTCTTTCCTTCAACTTCCTTGTAGTTTTACCTGCATAGAAAGACGAACATGAAGTACATGTAGCAATATACACCACCATTGTTGTATTGCAATTACAATGACCTGAGCATGACATACTGTGATTGTAACTGTCTGTCATCACATAAGGGCCATCACTGATGTACTTACAGTACCTGCACATATTACATTTCGACATTTTAGATCGATGCCTTTTACCTCTTTTAGCAGTAGTTTTCTCAAGGTACATTGTAATATTTCACTCCTTACTGTAAGTTATTTTCGGCCCTTGACCCACTACCTTTTTTATATCTCCATCAAAAATCAAATCCCAGTTTTTACTCAAAATTTCTCTAAGGTGTTGGGTCTCTTGATTAGGTTTCTTTCATATTGTATTCCTGTTTTCAAACTTATAGATGTCCCTATTACAGTGGTAAGCATCGGGGTAAATCTGTCTTATAGTTTTTTCAGGACCTCATTCCTAATTTTTAACAACATTGTAATAGGATACCCTCTCTCTAAACATTCTTATCAGTTTGTGTATTTGTGTATTTCATTTTCAAAGTTTACATTATCACTTATTAATTTGGAGATTCTCTCCATTTGTCCCTTGATGAGACTTTTTTTGGTGTGGAGGGTGACAACTATTTAAGTGCAGTAAAAAATTTGAATAGGTGTCCTTCCTATAAATAGTATAGTCGACTCAATTTTACCAGTAACTTCATTTTTGTAAAGGGAAATATCCAAGAAATTGATTGATCTATTTTCCAAGTGAATTTCAGAAATGCAGTGGTTGTGTTCAAATATTGAATGAAAGTAATAATTTCATCATCACTACCCTTACAAAGAAGTAGTATATCTTCCAGGAGTGTAAACCATGCAATGACTCTGTCCATAAATACAGACGTAAATACATATCTGTTCTTCCATTCAGATAGGACCGAATTAGCATAAATGGGTGCACATTTAGCTCTCATTATTACTCCCGTCGTTTGATGGAAGTATTCTCCTTCAAAATAAAGGAAGTTATTGTGTAACACCACTTCAATGAGTTCTGTTAATAAGTTTCGCTTAACATTGTGCATGCCGTCAACATTAATTAAAGCATCTCCAAATAATTCTACTCCCTCTTGGTGTGGGATCACTGAAAACAGATTAATAACATCTATAGTGACAAATGAATATTCAACATCAATAGTCAAGTCTCTCAAGGCTTCCAAGCAGTGCCGATAGTCTCTCAGTATTTTTTTTGTATTGTACTGCTTTCTTGCAATGGAAGTCAGTGTACACAACAATAAGCTCAGTCTTGGAATTCATTGCTGCAACAATCGGACGTAGTGGGGGGGTTGTTTAAGTTTTTCTGGATTTTGGGTATGCCAGAAATAACTGGAATGACCAGGTTTTCATTAATCAAAAATGCATAGTCTCTTTCGTCAATAACCCCTTGCGTTAGTAGGTCATATAAATACCAGTCTATTTTTGCGTAAGCGCTATTAATCTCATTAAGGGTTGGTTGCTCTCTCATATTTTCCAAATAGGATATCCCACACAGCAGGTAATTCAGTTGTTTATCCAGAGTTTTTGAATCTATATGAAACCTTCTTAGGTGAATCCAAAGAAAATTATTTAGCTCCTGTGAGGAAATAGCTTTCTGGGATTTATATTTTCAAGCACACAGAGTCTAAAAGACCTGCTCTGTGTGAGTGACTTCCTTAGGTATAAGCCTGCCCTGATTTCAAAAGCCTTCCTGTCAATGTAAGTAACTTACTCTGTTTTAAGGCCTATCTGGGGTCTGTGGAAGGAGTGAGAGGTTGGTATAATGGTTAAGGTATTTATCTTATAGACATAAGGTGCAGGGTTTGATTCTCACATGGGGTAATTGTCTAGGCTTAAATGGCCTACAAGGGTAGTTAGCCTAGTACTATTCAATAAATCTGTAAACCAGGCTGACACCGGGGGCCAAATTCCAGAAGTCTTGCTCTTGATGTAAGTGTCTTCCAGCCTTGCTAGATAATCCATGTGCCATAACCACTCTGTACCAATTCAATGGAGATCACCTGCAAGGACATATTAAACATTCCCTTCTTCCCACCCACAGTTAATAGTCTACATAAATGTTTAAATATTTACTCCTGAATCTGTGTGTATCCTTGATTTTCAAATTTGTCTCCTGCAAACATACTGTATGTGGGTGTACCCTCCTAAATTCTGAATGATTATTGCCCTTCAAATGGAATGAATAGTGGTCCCCTTATTCCATGAAAAGATCATGATGGAATTCATTAAATTTAGTTCCACCAAAAAATTATGAAGGCTCCCAATCAAAATGTTTACCTTTAAAATGATGAGTGCAGTCATGCCAAAATGCAAAAGAAGAATGAATCTTGAACATTAGCATTCTCCTTTAAACTTATTTTTTTCACAGGGACAGGCCCTCCAGCACCCCCCACACCACCAAATTTATATATATACTAACTCTGAGAACACCATACCTTGGGGAAAGTGGAATATTCTGAGAAAGGACTATCTTGGACTTAGTAAGTCCGTTTTTTCAGCCATTTAGTCTCCATGTTTTGGGACTCACTCTAGCAGGTCCAGGCATTACAAATGGTAACTGTGATGAAAGCTCTTATTTGGCTTTCCTCCCTAACCCAATTCAAGTGCAACTTGGACAACTGGATGGGAAACTGGAAATTCATCCCTGGTTTGGCACCTATGTCTGTAATGGACAGAGGTAACCTGTAAATGGTTTACCTCCCAGGCCCATGCTTACACTTATCAAGGGTACCAGAACTTGTCAGAGATTTGGGATGCATGGCTAGGCTTAAAAAGGCCCTTCTGATCATTAGTCTAGTAAACACCTATGAACATGTGAACCTATGGATCAGTCTGAGGGCTCCCTTTTATCCCCTCCCCCCAAAAATCTACAGTGAGCCCTGGGCTAGAATAAGAAGAAACTTCCTTGGGTGGCATCAACCACATCACCATGTTCTTTTTGCTGTAAGAGTGGTGCCCCAAAGTCTCAACATAATTTACTCCATTCCAGTTACTTTATGGTTATTGTATGCTAGGCATCCCTGAGGCTTGTTGACATAAAGGAGATTTGGGTGAATGTGAATATCCTGTTTAAAAATGTAATAGACTGTACAAACGTGCAAGATGAGATAAAATCTATTATGCCAATAGTAAGATAACATATGGGGGGGTACAAGATATGCAACAGATGGTGTATAATAAGAAAGAAAGGCTCGCAGAGTTTAAATAGGATAATTCAATAAGTGAAGAAGTGAAAAAAGAATGGTTTTACTAGGAGTTACTGAGCGGCACCAGAGCAAACAGAACAGTTCACTTGTGTTGGTCCTGTAGATGGATTGCTCCATAAGATTCTGCAATGATTTCTAAAAACTGATTGCCTTATCTAGATTTGATACCCAGAGGTGAATGAAGCTACAAAGATGACAGTCAAAGCAAGTTTTTTCACCACCTTAGATTGAACTAAGTGGTCCCGACAGATTTTTCTCAACCCTGAAACCAAAAGACAGCAATGTTAAGTTGTCAATCTCGCCTTCATTCTTGCTTGATGGGTTCGGAGCCGATCCCTCGGCTCCGACTCGGCACTTGCTTTAGCTCGAGAACTCCTTTTACCAGCTCGAGGCAGCCCCATATCCCATGATGCAAGGCAGGAAGTACCCAGATCTCGTTTGCCGCTTCGCTTGGGAGGTCTTCTCTTTACCAGCTCCTGGTAAGTAGTTCACATTTGTGATATTTAAGCCCCTTTTTTTAGTTAAAACTAATTTTTGATAGTTTAATTTTAATTTTAACCTTTTTCTGACAGAAATCCCTGTCTCTTTTAATTTTTAGTCAGTCAATTTTCCCTATCCCTTCCCCCCCCTGTTAGGGTGTGTGTGTTGGTGTTTTTTACTAAATACCTCTTGGTATTAGTTTAATTTAATTTGACTGGTGTGTGTGTGTGTTGTGTTTTAGGCACCATGTCTAAGGAGAGGGTTTCAGGTTTTAAGAAGTGTGACTCGTGCCGTCAGAAGATGTCTCTGACAGACGGTCACACTTCTTGCCTGTACTGTTTGGGCCCTCTTCACCTGCAGGACTCCTGTGCTATTTGTCACTCCTTCAGCCAGAGAGTCCTGCAGGAGAGATAATAAGTTGATTCTCAGGGGTCTTCTTAAGCCGGAGGGCTCTCCGGCTAAGTCGGCTCCACAAAATCAACCAAAACTGCCAAGGCCCAGGCTTCTGTTTCTAAGCCTGCGGCCTCGGCTCCGACTCGTATAGAGTCGAGATCGGCACCGCTGGAGCCGATTCTGGATCCACAAAGCTTTCGGCGCCGATGGCTATCGGTGCCGAATCTGCTTTGACCACTGTGGTGTCGGCTCCTATCGGCTCCGACACCCACGTGTACGGCATCGGTGTCGGCTCGATCGGCTCCGACACCCATGTGGCACAGGCATCGGTGTCGGCTCCGATCGGCTCCGACACCGTTACCTTGGTAGCTGTATCGGCTCCGGCTGGAGCCGATACATCGAGACGTTCTGCCGGCTCCGAGAAATCGGTGCCGACAGGATCAGTAGTATCGGCTCCGATGGCCCATTCCAGGAAGAGGTCGAGGTCTCCTTCCTTGGAGCCGATACTTTCGGCTCCGGCTTCGCCTCTTCTATCGGAGCGGAGCCATCGGAGCCGATCTTCAAGGTCATCCAGGTTGTCAGATCATGACCTAGAGAGAGTGGTCAGTAGATTGCTCGTCACAGGTACTGGCCCAAATGCTACACAGTCCGTCTCAGCAGACGACTGTTGGTCCACACCCCGTTACTGTTCCTCCTTCGACTCTACCCCAGAGTTTGGAGTTGGAGTCTTCGGGCATGGTTACTGCTACGGCTGGAGGACGGATACCTCCTTCTGTCCCTTCAGCCCCTACTCTTATCTCCTCTTCCTTAGAGGGATTCGGTGGTCGGGCTTCCATGGTCTCCTCCGAGGGGGTGAGTGGCATCGGACCCTTGTCCGAGCCCGCTCTTCCCCTTGGAGCCTCGGCCTTGGTGAGCTCGGCTCCGACATCTGCCTCGGAGACTTCCTTTTCAGTGGCCCCTGGGTTCCTAGCTCTTGGAGCGGGTTCTCTCGGACCTGCCTGGGAGGGAGCATTCGAGGTGAGGAAGAGTGTACTGGCCACTGGTATCAGTCAGCAGTCTCTTCCGGTAGCTCCTGCCTCTATTGTACCTGTTGACAGCTCTGCCACTTCTCTTGCTACAGGACCCAGAGATCCTCCGCCTCAGGTTTCCCCATTGGGAATTTCCCGCTCTTCCCTGGATTCTCCTGATGTTTCGGGAGATCCTCCTAGGAAGAGGACTTGTAAGAGGAAGCATGTAGACTCTCCTGAGTCTGTCACTTCGGATACTGACTTTGATGAGTCAGAGGGATCCCTAGATCCCCTCTGAGGATGTCTCCTTCTCAGACATCCTAGAACTTCTGAAACAGAGGGAAACTGGCCCACCAACAATCCCTCTGAGGATGAGTCAGTATACCTAGAGGCATTTGGATCTCGGCCCTCCACCTCCTGGGTGTCTCCGCCTTTCGACCCCCTTATGCAGGTTATTGCACGAAAGGCGTGGACAGCTCCTGACTCTGTAGAGCCAGTCCCTAGGAGGCCTTCTAAATTTATCACTGCCCCTAGTGACAAACAATTCCTTACCAAAGGTGTCCCCGCTGATGCCATGGTGGTGGCTGCGGCCACCAAAAAGGAACTTGCAGATCCTTCCGTGCCCGTCCATCCTCCTAATAAGGACTCTAGGACCATGGATAGGTACGGCAAGCGGATGTTTTCCTCAGCGACCTTTGCTATGCGTTCGCTGAATTATCTTTGTCACTTCACCAGACTCCAGAGAGATATCCTGAAGGAGCTGGGAGAAGTAGTTCAGGATCCTACAGCTGCAGGGGCCCAAGAAAAGATTGCTTCGCAGCTAGGAACCCTCAATTCCATTGCTAACTCCTCCATGCGGCTAATATCTTATGCTGCGGATGGAGCGAGTAGAGCTGCAGGCACAGGTGTGGCTCTTAGACGCCAAGCCTGGATGCGGCTATGTGATTTTGCGGATCCCTTTAAGGCGTCCTTCACAAATTCTCCCTTTGATGGGTCAGCTTTGTTTGGCCCTCAGGTGAAGGAGACCTTGACCAGGTGTGAGCAGGACGGCAAGACTCTTTCTGCTGTTGGAGTCCATTTTTCCACCCCTTCTAGGCCTTATCCCAAAGGACAGAAGGGTGGGAAGATGTGGTTCCGTAAATCCCAAGGAGTCACGCCGGATTCACGTGGTCAGTTTACCCCTAGAGGCAGAGGGGGTAACAACAACAGACGCCGCTCTAGAGGCAGAGGGGGTCCGAAGAACCAGGGCAACAGGGAGTCTCTTCCTGAGAAGCCCTTTCAGCATCCCTGAGGTGTTGCCCGGCTGTCCCTCCTTGGAGGCAGTCGGGGGAAGATTATCACTGTACCCAGAAGCCTGGCATTCCCTCACTCAAGACAGATGGGTACAGTCGATCATATCCAAGGGTTACATAATTCCTTTCGAGGAAAGTCCCTTCCCCTCAAGTTCCCTTCCAGATGTACCACCCGGTCTAAGGGGCATTGCAGAGTTAGAAATCGCAAAACTACTGCAAAAAAGAGCCATTCAGCCAGTTACAATAGACCATTCAGAGCCCGGAATCTACTCAAGGTTCTTTTTGGTCCCCAAAAAGACGGGAGACTGGAGACCAATATTGGATCTCAGCAGACTCAACAAGTCTGTGAGGAAGACAAGATTACGAATGGTCACTCTTCAGTCAATTCTGCCCTTCTTACAGAAGGACAACTGGATGTGCTCAATAGATCTTCAGGATGCGTACTATCACATCAAAATTCACAGACGCTCCAGGAGATTTCTCCGCTCGGCTGGGGTCCAGTCATTTCCAGTTCAGAGCCCTGCCCTTTGGTCTCACTACAGCCCCCAGAGTGTTCACCAAATGCATGGCAGTGGTCACGGCTCACCTGAGACGTCAAGGATTCCAGGTGTTTCCGTATCTCGACGACTGGCTCCTGTCAGCCACCACCAGGCATCAGCTTATACAAGCCAGGGATTACACAATAGACCTTTGTTCTCATTTGGGCATCTCAGTCAACTTGGAGAAGTCATCCTTATCGCCCTGCCAGTCTATTACCTTCATAGGCGCAAACTTAAACACTGTTCGGATGTCAGCTACCCTTACAGAACAAAGAGTTTCAGACATTCAGACTCATGTCAGGATCATTCTGGCCAGCAAGAAGGTACAGGCCAGAATGGTTCTAAAGGTATTAGGTCTCATGGCTGCGGCCATTACTCTTCTTCCCTGGCTCGATTCTACATGCGCCTCCTTCAGTGGATGCTGTTCACACAGTGGTCATACCAGCAACTCCCAATGCGTCACCAGATTCTGGTGACACAAACATGCAAAGAACATCTTGCTTGGTGGATCACATCGTCTCAGGTTCACCAAGGCAGGTGCTTTGTACCTCCGTCCCCGATAGCCACTGTCACCACGGATGCCTCCCTGATCGGGTGGAGGTCATTATCAGGGCAGAATGGTTCATGGGACGTGGCAACCGTTCGAGTACCATCTGCACATAAATGTCCTGGAGATGAGAGCAGTGCTTTTAACGTTGCAAGCCCTCAACGACTTTCTTCCCGTAGGGACAATTGCAGTCCTCACAGACAACATGTCTGTAGTTTGGTATATCAACAAACAGGGCGGAACCAAGTCCTACCCCTTGTGTCGAGAAGCGCTCAGACTATGGCAATGGGCGATCTCCTCTCATCGGTTTCTGGTAGCAACGCATATCCCTGGGAAAACCAACATTATAGCGGACAGATTGAGCAGAGCTATTCTCATGCCTCACGAGTGGTCTCTCAAGCAATCCATAGCGGAAGAGATTTTTCTGGAATGGGGTCGTCCATGTTGCGATCTTTTGCTACTCCCCAAAACAGCAAATGTCCAGACTTCTTCAGCCTCTTCCCTCTATCAGGCCATCCCCCAGAGACGCTCTGACCCAGGATTGGCCCCAGGGACTTCTTTATGCCTTCCTCCATTTCCTCTGATCCCTCAGGTGATCCAGAAAGCTACCGCTTTGAGAGCCAAATTGATTCTCATTGCCCCTTACTGGCCTCGACAAGTTTGGTTCCCGTTCCTCCATCGTCACCTTTTGGTGCAGCCGTGGCATCTGGACCCAGTGCCAGATCTACTGATTCACCAATCCGGTCAGCTGCACCGGTCAATCCCTTCTCTCAACCTCACAGCATGGTTGCTCCACTTCCTTCCTTAGCCAGGCTTCCTTTGATCTCTAACCCAGTTAGAGATATCATAGTAACTTCACTAAAATCCTCTACCAGGAGGATTTACACAAGCAAATGGAACGTTTCTCTTATTGGGCTAAGGCCCAAAATATTGATCCTTTTACTGCCCCTGTTCAGGCAGTTCTGGACTTCTTAGCAGAGATTTTTCATGCAGGCTCCTCTTCTTCAACAGTCAGAGTTCAGTTGGCTGCTATTTCTAATTTTCATGTCGGGATAGCAGATCATAATATTATGTCCCATAGGCTCTGCAGGGCCTTCTTGAAAGGAATTTTCCTACTAAAGCCTCCAATCAGGAATCCTCCTCCTCAGTGGGATCTAAATTTAGTGCTGACATCCTTGATTCTTCCCCTTCGAGCCAGCTGTTTCTTGTTCCCTGAAATATCTTTCTTGGAAAACGTTATTCCTAGTGGCTATTACATCTGCCAGGAGGGTGTCTGAACTTCATGCTCTTTCAGTTCGACCCCCTATTTGATTTTCACAAAGACAGAGTATCCTTGAGAACTAATCCATCCTTTTACCCAAGGTCGCTTCAAAAACAATCTGAATCAATCCATTGATCTCCCGTATTTTTCCTAACTATTCAGATAGAGCTGAACAAAAGCTACATTATCTTGACGTCCACCGTCAGCTCAGATATTATTTGGACAGAACAAAAATTTAGAAAATCTGATCAACTTTTTGTTTCCTATGCGGATAATAAAAAGGCCTACCTGTTTCTAAAGTGACTTTGTCCAGATGGCTTTCTTCGGTCATCACTGAAATTTATACGATCAGGGGAAAACAGCTGTGCTCAAAACCTAAAGCACATTCAACTAGGAGTTTAGCTACTTCTACAGCTTTTCAAGCTAGACTGCCTTTGGACACTATTTGTGCAGCGGCCACTTGGGCCACTCCTCACACTTTTGTTTCCCATTACAAATTGGACTTGGCCTCCAGGGACATAGCCAGTTTTGGCTCTACAGTCCTCAAGAGTTTGTTCCATTGAGCCACCCAGGATAGAGGTGCTAGGACCGGTCCCATCAAGCAAGAATGAAGGCGAGATTGACAACTTAACATTAAGAAGTTATGTACCTACCATAACGTTCCATGTTAGTTGTCTTCTCGCCTTCTTTCTTGACCCTCCCTCCTTCCCCTGGCCTGGACAGACCTTGTATAAGAAACTATTATGCTAAAGACCATTCAGACCTGGTCCTTTTTCCATCTGTAAGTTTCTTCTTCCTTTGGGAAGTATTTTATGCTTGGTGTTATTGCCCTTTTGTCAACAAACGAGATCTGGGTACTTCCTGCCTTGCATCATGGGATATGGGGCTGCCTCGAGCTGGTAAAAGGAGTTCTCGAGCTAAAGCAAGTGCCGAGTCGGAGCCGAGGGATCGGCTCCGAACCCATCAAGCAAGAAAGAAGGCGAGAGAAGACAACTAACATGGAACGTTATGGTAGGTACATAACTTCTTATTCTCAACCGTTCAACGTTTTTTTCATTATAAATCTTATCCTTTGGCCTTCATGGATCTCCTAACAATTTTCAAAAGTTTATGGATAAAGTTTTGAAACCTCACACTAGTACACAGAAATGTATTATGATGCAATTTGTTTAGAGGATTGGGTGTCATATTTATTAAAAATACAAGACACCTTGTTTTTTTAGGACAGACAGGACTTGCAGTCAGTGCTGCTTAAAGTAAGTTTTGTATGACAGAAGCCAAATACTGAGTATGTGATTTGGGGAAGGGTCAGTAGACCCTAAGCAAACCATATGTTCAGGCTGTATGGCTATTCTGATGCTCCAGTATCATGGCCTGAGTCTTCTCACTTTCTAATGTTGTATTTTGGACAGGCCCATGACCAGGTATCAGGCCCTAAACTGCATAACTCTTGGACAGGCCCTTGACTAGGTATCAGGCCCTAAACTGCATAACTCTTGGACAGGCCCATGACTAGGTATCAGGCCCTAAACTGCATAACTCTTGGACAGGCCCTTGACCAGGTATCAGGCCCTAAACTGCATAACTCTTGGACAGGCCCATGACTAGGTATCAGGCCCTAAACTGCATAACTCTTGGACAGGCCCTTGACCAGGTATCAGGCCCTAAACTGCATAACTCTTGGACAGGCCCTTGACTGCGCGTCCAACACCACCTGTATAACTCACTTGGATTGGTCCATGACTGGGTGTCAAGCCTTACCTGTATAATTATCTTGGACAGGCCTTTGACTGGGTGTCAGACCCCATATGTAGAACTCTTGGACAGGTCCTTACCTTAGTATCAGGCTCCCATTGTATAGCTCCTATACACTTTTCTTCCACCTGAATCCAGCAGTAATCCCTCTATAGTGAGAAGCAACTACCTCTATTGTTTCCAGCTTTCATTCCTTTTTATGTAAGAGCACTTCTCCTCCTCCTTGGGTTACTTTATCAACTGTAAGCCACCTCATTACATAACAGAGCTGCCAACTCTTTCTGACGCCACCTGTGGACCATTTTACTATCCCCACAAAAATACCCTTTCCCCAATGAACAAGTTCCCCAAAACATAAAAACTACCAAAGCTTACGCAACAGCCCACACCCTACAAAATTAAGATGATTTCCTTTTTAAGATCATTCAAAGTCAAAAACATTAAAAAAAAAAAAAAAGCACTAACATCAGACATACCTTGCCTGGATAGTGGAAGTGTTAATGAAAAGTTTTTTTGGAAGGTATTGTGTAGCTTTGGGGTGAGGGCTAGGGACAGGATTAGGGTTAGCACACATGAATAAGGATAAACAGGGAGGCCCACAAAAGTATACAAAGATATGTGCTGATGTTCATTTTCTTTTTATTTAGACCTCAGAACTGAGACGGATGCTAATTTTGGTTGTGGTAAACCTTTACGTGGAGCTACATCAAAAGTAATTTGATAGTGTTAGGTAAAATTGAGTGGAGAAAGATGAAATAAGTGCTAAAGCTCTTCTGTACAAGTTTGCTGTTAGTGGAGGAACCTGTTTGAGTCATATATCACATTAAAATATTATAACATACCACCAATTAATATGTGATGCCTGTGACCTGGCTCAGCAATCAAGGAGCCTCAATCCTCACCACTAACACCAGTGAGGGACATCTCATATAGGAGGAAAAGATAACAAATACAGAAAATAAACTGCAATTTCCCTTAAGAGCACACAGAGATCACAGTCAGTCCAGGGGTGGCTGCTCCCTTGCTCTCCAGGTCCCCAATAAGACTCCCCACTGGCACAGCTATAGGGTCCAGATCTCAGCCTAGTGGGCAAGCTAAAACCTCCAACACCCTCTCTGTCCAACCAGTGCTTTGTGTCCCTGCCCAAGTAGCTCACACACACACACACTTTGAGAAGAGTTTATACAACCACACAGACACTCCTGGGGAAGGCTGGCACAGGTTCTCCAGCTGTACCCCTTCTTCCCAGACTATATGGTAGTACTAACTGCCACCATCCACCAATATTTATCAGCTACTCAAAGGCCCTTCAAAGGGTGTCCAATTATTACTGTGCAATATTATTACCCAATTGGTAGTATTTGCCCAGGCCTAAAGCTTTAGCGTTGTGCCCTCACAGCAAGAGGTTCTCCTGTTCGATTCTTGGCTGGAGCGCTTTCTGTGTGGAGTCTGCATGTCCTCCCTGCGGTCGAGTGATGCTAAAGACATGCAGGTAGGTGCAAGCATGAATGGGTGTGCCTTCTTTGAAGGTTGGGCATCGGGCTGGCAACTCGGCACTGTAAAAATCTACTGCCAATCATTAGCAGACCAGAGTTCTGCTGTGGCGACCACTAACCACGAAAAGCCGAAAGAAGACTAAAGCTGTTGCTGTGGATTGAGAAATACTGCAATCTCAATTGCAACCAAGCCAGCACTATTTACATTGTGTGTGCGCAATGAGCCACAATGCTTATTATCTATGCATGTGGCCAGATCGTTATGGCAACAAGATACTGCTCATCACAACTGTAGCACAGACGCACAGCCAGATTGTGATAGATCACCTTGCAGGCAGATTACATTAAGAACAGTTGAGGTAAACATTGTATGTTTGTTTTATTTATTTGCAGTTTGTTAACTGGGAAAGTCCATTGGGCCAAGATGAGCCCTTTTTCAATGGAGGCCCGGGGAGAAAAGCTCCACAATGAATATGAAGAAGAATCAGCAAGAAATAGTAATAAAAAATCAATACAGTAATAGTTTGATTTTATATACAAAAAAGGAGATATACAAGAGATTAATGTACAAAGCAGATAAGCAGCAGTCAAAATATGAATACAATAAAAGTCATTGTTACATCAGTGGTAAAAAAGATATACTAGAGGTAATGCAAGAAGCAAATACGCAGATAAGCAGTAGTCAAAATATGATACAGTAAAAGCCATTGTTACATCAGGAGTATAGAAACCTGAAAAAATACAGTAGTGAAAACATATTATGATTCAACAAAGGTCCTGGTTACATCAGTAGTGTAGACCCTAACGAGGGGAGTGTACTTAATATAAAGTACAAGAGGCAGGTTACATAACTGAGATAGGGAAGGCAGTAGCAGAAGGTGTAGTAGGAGGAAGAGTTAGGATGGGTGACAGCAGGAGCATTCTCAGGTAGAGGAGAGATGGGAATGGAGCAATGCCTTAAAGGAGGACAGATTCTGTGTAATATGGATGTGAGGAGGAAGTGAGTTCCATTTATGTGCGAGGGAGAAGGATAAAAGAAGTTACCCAGGGGTGCATGATGGGTTATGCACATCAAGGAGATTTTGTTTTTTAGATCTGAGGATTCAGTGAGGAAGATGCATAGTGAAGATGGAGGAAAGTGAGGGGCATTGAGAAGGGTTGAAAATAAGCTTGTGGGCAGTGGTGAGTTGGATGAAGGATAGATAGTGTGCTCTAGCCAGTGTAAGGAGCCACAGTGGTGGAAAGAGTATTTTGATCTGGTAGCAAATTTGGCAATTTTATTGTAACAGGATGCTAGTTTAGCTTTGAGAGTTGCTTGCAGATTGGTAAGGGGAGGAGCACCACACATAAGGGATTGGAGGAGGTAAGTGGTAGAGAGGGTAAGCCTAGCTGAGGGTGTAAGGTAGCAGTTGTGGTGGTAGAGCATTCCTAGTTTTTGGTGTGTTTTCTTAATGTTGGTTTGGAGGTGAAGGTCAAATTTTAACTGTTCACCGATAAGAATGCCTAAAAGCTTAGTCTGGGAGACTATTTCAAGGGGAGTTTTATTTTGGCTAACTATAGTGAAGGTGTTTGCATCTATTTTGGTATTTTTAGAAGGGGTAAAGACCATGATTTTGGTTTTGGATGCATTAAGAGCTAAATGATTATTTTGGATCCATGTCTCAGTGCTATTGAATGTGGATTATGTTAGTTGTATAAGCTTAGGAAGGGATTCTGCAGACCAAATAATAGTTGAGTTGTCAGTGTATTGTACTAGTTTGGCACTGGTGGAAGTTGTTAATGAAGATATTGAATAAAAGTGGACCCAGGATGGATCCCTGGAGGACACCAGTCTGAGTGTTAAGGTAGGGGGAGATGGAATTATTCAAAATGACGGCTTGCTGTTGATTTGAAAGGTAACTGGAAAACCAATTCAGAGAGGAGGGAGAGAATTGAACCTGGGAGAGCTTAGAACGAAGTAGGCTGTAGGATATTGTATCAAAGGCCTTAGAAAGGTCTAAGAGGAGAGCAGATACGATATTACCAGAATCATGGGGGTGGTTGATATTTCTGAGAAAGGATAGTAAGGCTGAGGTGGTGCTGTGTCTCAGTCTAAAACCATGTTGTGATGGTGTAAGTAAGTGGTTATCAAGTAGGTAGTGTAGAAGCTGAAGGTGAATACATTTTTATAGAATTTTTGAGAGAGGGGAGAAGATGATAATGGGATTGAAATTGGAGATTTCAGTGTTACCTCCTTTGTGTAGGGAAATGATAAAGGTTTTTTTCCAGAGGAGAGGGGTACATAAGATTCGTCTATAAAACTGTTTATTAGTAAACTAATGGGGGGTGTGATACCATCTACAGCTAGCTTAAGGAAGTTAGAAGGAAGGTTATCAGGGGTGTTGGAACATGGTTTTAGTTTTTGGAGGAGTTTTTTCTTATTGTGGAAACTGGGATGTTTTTTGGATGGGAGGTAAGGGGCTAGAGGGTGAGTTGTGGGTAATAGGAGTGGAAGGATTGATGGAGTTTAGAGGGAAAGATGTGGTGAGTTAGGCAATAGAGTCTATGAAGAATGAGTACACTTTGGAGGCTAAAATGTGGTCAGGGCAGGTATTATTTTTCCGTCCAGGATTGAGGAGGGAAGGGATTCTATTCCAGAACCTTTTGGGATATATATATATATATATATATATATATATATATATATATATATATATATATATATATATCTATATATCCCAAAAGGTTCTGGAATAGAATCCCTTCCCTCCTCAATCCTGGCCGGAAGTGTAACTAAACACACACTCCAGCAATCCTTCCACTCCTATTACCCACAACTCACCCTCTACCCCCCACCTCCCATCTTTCATAGTTGTCATGAGTCTGTGTGCACAGATGGGACAACATTGTTGACAATGTTGTTGTAATGTATAGCCACACACACACACACACGTGACTGTTACACTAGTGGCTGAAAAACACTGGAAACATGAGCCACAAAGAATCATAGAAAATTAAGAAGTTTATATCACATGCGATCACCCAATACTGACAGTTCAAAAGATAGATGCTAGAAAACCAGATATAGTGGTCCAAGAAACGAAGACAAAAGTAACATTGATCATTGAAATTGCCACAGCCAGTGACTACAGTGTCTTGTGTACAGAGAGACACAAAGTCATAAAATACCTGGATCTGCAGGCAGAAATGAGAGCCATGTGGAAGAAAGATACCCAGACAGTTCCAATAGTAGTAAGAGCAACTGGTCTTATAAAAAATAATTTACAATTGCATTTAGATATGTTACCAGTTCATGTAACACCGTACAAATTGCAGGAGGAGTCATTACTGGGCACATTACGGGTGCTGCAAAGAGTACTTTTGGCTGACATCAAAGAATGAAACAATACTAATTTCATGAACTTTAATCATACTTTGACTTAGGAATGGGGTCCATTCCCGTCATGGTATTAGAAACCAAAAGACTTGGAGAAATTAAAAAACACACACACACACACACACACATACATACATACATATATATATATATATATATATATATATATATACACACACACACACACACACATATTACATATACATACTGAGAAATGTTCCATGAAAGGGAAAATGTCATGAATGGCTAAAGGTGGAGTAGAGGTTTTACTACAGAGATGGACAGAAGAGTGCAAAGGCAGTTGTCCACCAAAGCAGGGTAGCAAAGAACAAATGGAGAAAGTGGTATGATAATAGCTGAATGCAGAATAATGCCAAACCTAGACAGGAGAGGTGGGATATAATAAAGTAGAATTCTATACCAATCTGCAGCAGTACTGACATCATCAGTGTGCGCAGTGGACCTGCACAGTAATGTGAAAGAATCAAAAAAGGAAAATATGATACTGTCCGGAGAGTCCATTAATCGATTCAGTCCACCTGCAAATATATCCTTAGATCCCTTGCAATGTGACCCACTGAAGCAGTCAAACTAAAAGGGATTTTAAAACACACACACATCTTCATAGGTTGGTACTAGGCTATCAGCCCTAGGGCCTATACAAGCCTAGCCATAACAATTCCCTGGATATTTCTTCCCACACTATTTACTTCCCTGGACCCCTGTCTAGCAGGGCGACTGACGTGATCCCCGGGGTGAATTACCTTTCTCCCATCCAATTGTCAAGGTTCCTTTTGAAGAGGGCTAAAGAGGCACTCTGCTTGACATCTATGGGCAATCTATTCCAGAGTCTGGGGAGTCTATGGGTCAGGAACCTATCCCTCAAGGATGTTTTGTTTATTGTGATGAAAAGGTTTAGATCCCTGGAGCATGTGGCTCTGAGGGATTGGGATTTCTTTAAGTGTAGCATGTCCAACAGCTCTGGGTTTGACATGGCCTTGTATGTTAAGCAGAGATCGCCTCTGAGTAGATGATATGTGACATCTCAGGGAAATGTAGCACATTTGCAGACTGATAGAAAGAAAGAAAAGGTAATATTCATGGGATCTGAACCCATGCTTTTCCTGGTGATATTCTCCATACCAGTGTATTAACAAGGGGAGCCATATAAGCAGAAGGCTAAAAAATGGATAATAAAACATATATATATCAGTAAAATGTAAAACATAGGTTCATAGGTAGGTACTAGGCTATCGGCCCAAGGGCCTACATAAGTCTAGCCAACAAGGTTCCCTGGTTTACGCCACCCAAGAAAGTTATTTTCCTGTGCCACTGTTGAGCAGAGACACAGAAGTGATCCCTGTGGTGTATTTCCTATTTCCCATCTACTCCAAGTTTTTCTTGAAGAATGCTAATGAAGAACTTTGCTTGACATAGATGGGTAGCCTGTTCCAGAGTATGGGAAGTCTCTGGGACAGGAGTCTATCCCTCCAGCATGTCCTGTTTATTGTGGTGACAAGGTTTAGGTCTCTAGAGCATGTAGCTCTGAGGGATTGGGATTTCTTTAGGTGTAGCATGTCCAACAGCTCTGGGTTTAACATAGCTTTATATGTTAGGCAGAGATCATCTCGGAGTAGGCGATATGCTACAGAGTAAAGCTGGAGTTTTTTGAGGCCAGTAATCCTCTTTGTGAGGTACTTCTGTAGCCTTTCCAGCTGCTGCAGATGTCTTGTGAGGTACATTCCAAAAGGGGCATTGTACTCTATAATGGGTCTAATGAGTGTCGAGCAGAGGGGAACAATGACCTCTTTTTTGATGGATGAGCACCCTTTTATGGTGAGGTGTGCCACATAGAAGAACTTCCTGACTACTGTGGCGATGTGACTATCAAAGGAGAGACTACTATCCACCTGTGTCCCAAGGTCTCTTATCACACATTTGTTAAGTAGATTGCTGCCTATTTGGTAGTTCATGGGTACAGAGTTTTTACCAAAGGGGATGACACTGCACTTTTTGGCATTGAGCTTGAGGCCATGGCTCTGACACCAGGCATCTGTCTCGGTGAGGCCCTTCTGTGGAATGTCCACATCATTTGGGGACTTAACTATGGCTCTTAGTTTGCAGTCATCTGCGAACTTCATTAGCCAGAGGCCTTCTGTGTTAGCCTGTACTTCAGAGAAGTACATACCAAACAGGAGAGGTCCCAGGACAGAACCCTGTGGTACTCCACTTGTCACTGCTTTGAGGTCACATTTGGAGTCTGCAACCTTTACATTATGGGTTCTGAAAGTGAGCCTGTTGGCAACCCATCTTGTGACGTAGGGATTTATACCTAGTTTAGTGAGTTTAGCTATAATTCCAGAATGGGGGATGGTGTCGAAAGCCTTGGCGAGGTCAAGATAGGCTGTGTGAACCACCTTACCCTCATCTACGGCTTTGGTGACTGCCTCAAAGAAGTTGATCAGGTTAAGGAGGCATGATTTGCCTTTCACAAACCTGAACTGGGTGGGATCCAGAGTTTGGAGGTTACCAATGTCTTTGTTTATGAGTTCCAAGATGATACGTTCCATGGCCTTGCAGACCAGGCTTGTCAGGCTAATAGGTCGATAGTTCCCGGGATCAGTGGTGGCTTTCCCTTTGTGGAGTGGGATAACTGTTGCTGTGCGCCATTCAGTGGGCACAAAGCCTGATGTGAGGCTATTATTGAACATGGTACTTAAGTGGGGAGCCAGTTCATTCTGAAGTTCATGTAAAACACAGCCTGGGATGTTGTCCGGTCCCATGGATGCTGTCTTTTTGGCTTTAGAGAGTGCAGCTTTTACCTGCGTAGTTGTGATTACAGGGACTCTGCATTCTTCCTGTATAGATATGGGCCCTTTAGGGGGATAGAGAGGGGTAAAGTTAGCACTGAACCTGTCTGCCAGGATGTTGGCAACATCAGTTGATTCTGTAATTTTTGTGCCTTTGTGCTGTAACTCAGAGCAGATCTGGGTGTTGCCATCGAGATTCTTGTCATAGCTATAGAATGCTTTGTGGTTGTCATTGGAATTAGTGGCAGTTTTGTTTTCGTAGCTAGCTTTGGAGGATCTTATAAGGGATCTCAGCTTCTTACTGAGGCTGACCAGGGAGCTCCTCCACTCATGGGATTTTACTCTCTTTTGCAACAGTTTCTTCCTTCTGTTGTACAGTTTGTTTATGGCAGGGGACCACCAGATTGGCTTCCTTTTTTTGGAGGATAGCGTATTGGTTCTGTTTGGGATAACACGTTCCATGCACTCATGTAGGATTCAGCAGTTGTAACTGTATTGTCCATCTGCATGGGTGTCATGAAGTTCACCACTTCTGTCTTAAGAAGCATGAAGTTGGCTTTGGAGAAATTTTTTACTGTGGTTTCCTTAATGGGGGGTGGAGCGAGATGTGGATATCAAGGGTGATTAGCTTATGGTCGTATCTGACCAACGAGGAGTTGACTTCAGGTGTGGAACACCGGTCACTCATGTTGGTAATGACTAGGTCTAGGATATTGTTGCCCCTGGTGGGGATGTGGATAAGTTGATCCAGGGCATTGGAGTTTATGAATTCCAGAAAGTGTTGAGCTAAGGAGTTGGTACACAAGTAGTTTTCCAAGTTAATGGTGGGGTAGTTGAAGTCGCCCATTATTAGGGTGTTTGGTTGAACCCTAATATTTTCCAGTACATCAAGAAAAGAGGAGTGGGAATCCTGGGGCATGGTGGGGGATCTGTAGCAAGCTACAATTTAGATTGCAGTTTTGCCCAGACTTAGTTGCACTTGGATAACCTCAGATGCATTGTGCTGAGCAGCTAGCCTGGAGGTGTGGATATCCTTAACGAATATGGACACACCTCCGCCTTTGGTGTTTCGTTCCAGGTTACATGGCTGAAAAGTGTGATACGAGTTATAGCCTGTAGTGCAGTGGTGCTCTCTGGAGCCTTGAACCAGGTCTCAGTCACTGCACAGATATTGATGTTCTCCATTTTAAGGAGTGCCTCGAGTAGGTGCATTTTGAGATTTAGACTTCTAGCACTGAGTAGCATTACCCTCAGTTTTTGCTTGCCTGTTCCTGTTATGGTGGTGAATTTGTTATTTAAACCTTGCCTAAAAAAGGCACTATAGGGGCAGCAAGAGCCTTAGCCAGTATCCGGAATCCCAGGGGCGACAGGTGCAGGCCATCTGTGGCAAAGCATCATGGTCTGTCGACCATGTCATCCCAAGCAGACAGATACTGGATCCCCTTAGAATGACACCAGAAGCTTAGCCAATTGTTGAAGTGAATCATTTTGTCCTTGTACTGCGGTATCATTCTGGGTGATGGCAGAATGCTACTCAGGGCTTGGGTCATACCTGCCTGGGCTACAAGATCGTAGAGCTGTTCCATGTCTCTTTTCATGTGGTCCAGAGAGGTATGTCTCAGGTCATTCACACCAACATGGACAATGACAGAGTCATATTTGTACTTGTGGAGTGACCTGAGTGCGTGGGTTATGTGGCGGATCCTGGCACCCAACAGGCAGCTGACAGTAACCTTCTCCTTGTTTAGCCTGGTGAGTGGGACATCAGTGTGTCTGACTATAGAGTCATGTATGACTAGTGTGTTGGGTACGTTGTTTTGCCTTATTGGCTGTGGTTGAGTGGCACACTGAGTCTGTGGGCTGTGTCTCATTTGGGTTGTGTTGGGGGATGGAGGTTGCTTGCGTTTTTGCTTTGGAGGTCTCTGTTGCTTAGACAGATTATTATTGAGAGCCTCCGCGAATGTTTTTGTGTTACTATGTGTGGATTGTGGTGGTGTAGATTTAGTGAGACTATGTGATGAGGGTGGTGTGATGCAAATGTTTACCTTCTCCTCATGACTGTCAAGTTCAATCTTGGTTGGAGAGAGCTTTACCTCAAGTTTGGCTAGATAAGTGCATCTCCCACAGGTCGTATTGTTGGGTGGTAGGAGGACAGGGTTGTCTGTGTACATGAGGCAATTTCTACATTGCCTCAAGATGCCCAGATTCATCAGATAGACAGGAGAGAACACTGGGAGCTGACCCTTGGACGTGCCTGAATAAAAAACTATTTTCCTCTAGATAAGTGAAGAAAGTGAGTACAAGAGCTGTTTTTCTCTAAGCAAGTGAGAAAAGTAAGTACAAAAACTGTTTTCCTCTAGGTAATGAGGAAGGTTGTGTGCTATAGTAATTAGTAGCTTATTTAGTGCTTACAAGTTCTGAACAAGTGCTGAGCACGAATAAGCAAATTTAAGTGCTAAAACTACGAATATGTATCTGCACTAGACGAGTTACAGGACAGAAACAAGTGCAAATGCAGGCTTTCAAATCAGAAAGTTGAGACAGATGGAAGAGATTGCCCAAACAGCCAATAACTACAATTTCTAGACCAGAATTACTCCTTATGTGGTAGACAGGTTACCTAGTGCTTACCACTCCCACTGATAAGCTAGAAGGCTTCCCTCCAACACAGAAAGGCTTGGGGGGCTCAGAAGCTTACATACAGTCCTGGATACAGCAAATCTGTATCTGGAACACTAGTTACAGGAAAGGTAGCACTCAACCTTCCTCATTACCTAGAGGAAAACAGGCTTACAGTAATAAAAACAATTCACATGCAGTGCAAGCTAGCACACTTGAGTATGTAGCAATATTAGACCAAACGCAGTTTAAAAAATGCAATTAAATTAAAAAGGACTAAAAGCAAGTGCAGAAAGAGTTTATTAGGTAGAGTGTGGTAAAGAGATGGGACTGGGGGAGTGTCCCAGATCAGATCTACAGTGGGGCGGGCAACTACAAAAGCCACCAAATTTAAACTACAAACCAAGAATAGGGAGGGTGGGACAAACAGTTTCAATAGAGATCTAAGCAGCAACTAACAGTGCAAACTTTAAAACCAAAAAAAATATACTCAGCTCTGTGTATTTGCAGATAGTCTGGAAGGCAGTCTCTTAGAACACAGGTTCCAGCAATTAAATGCATGCTGTTACTAACAGGTCAAATTAAGTGATCCTTGAGTTAGATAGCACACAAGCTGTAAAAACCAGTTACACCAACTGAAGACACGGCAGAAAATTGGGGGGGGGGGCAGTCGACTTCAAACCAAATATTGTAAAACAACATACATCACTCAGTAGAGCAGAATCCCCCCAAGTGCAAATCATTTCATGAGTACACTGAGCCATTGAACAAGTTAGAAGTAAGGTTTGTTTGTGTCTTTCGGCTTTTCCCGGTTAGGGGTTGCCACAGCGGAACTCTGGTCCGCTAATGATTGGGGCAGTAGATTTTTACGTACCGAGTTGCCAGCCCTGATGCACATCCTTCAACGAAGGTATGCCCACTCACGCATGTCTCCACACAGCAGACACTTTAGCTGAGAATCGAACAGGACAACGTCTTACTGTGAGGCGACAACGCTACCGCAGCACCACCACCGCAGTAAGAAGTTAGAAGTAAGGTATGAGCTTTAATTTATTTCAGATTTACATAGTGACAAGCAGTGGTGCTTAGCTCATTTGCATGACTGATGGCAAGATCATACCGTGTGACAAGGACTGGACTTCATTTTAATTTCTCCTATGGTTGCATATGTGTATTTATCTAGCTCTCTGCAACCCATTATACAACATACGAACCCAGAAAAATAATTGCGGTTTTATAACCTCTTTATAGGTGTGTATGTTGTGTTTATCTAATTGTTGACTTGATTAAAGATGGCAGTATAGGGCAGATGTGAAAAGAGGAAGCAAGCAGAGAGTAGAACATACAGTGAGCAAATAAGGAATGAGCCGGATAGAGGTGGGATAGGAGCATACTTCTCTTCTTCTTAGCTGAATAATAATCCTATAGAATTCCAAAAATAGTACTTTTTTATTACTTCAATTCTCAATGATTTCTCAGAAAACTGCAATTTCCTTGGTGAAAAATCAAATCCAGTAGTCAGATATCTAGGAAATTAACAAGTATGGGTGGGAGTATTTTTTCATGGGACAAGTGCCCTTTTATTTTTTTCTTAGAGAATGGAAAGTTGGGTAGGAAGTTTAGAAAGTAATAGTGGGAGTTTAAATAGCAGGAAAAGGCAGACATGACCGACATGGTAAGGAGTAATAGTGGGAGTTTAAATAGCAGGAAAAGGCAGACATGACCGACATGGTAAGGAGTAATAGTGGGAGTTTAAATAGCAGGAAAAGACAGACATGACCGACATGGTAAGGAGTAATAGTGGGAATTTAAATAGCAGGAAAAGACAGACATGACCGACATGGTAAGGAGTAACACACCGAGCGAGGGGGAATACAATAGTGAGGGAGACATTGGACATAGAGGAGAAAGACAATGCTGTGGGGAGGATTGTACAATATACAAGGGAGGACATGGACACAAAAGGGAGGGGAACATCAGGTTAAGGCATGGGTCTGGATGTTTGAAGATACAGCCTTTGCCAGTTTAGATCTAGTGGGAGATTAGTCATCATCCTGGGAAGCATCATCTGGCACAGAAGGTGCAGTCAGCATGTGGCTGATGCAGACATCAGATCTCTTGTCTATAATCTCTCCCACAAGCTATACCAGATCCCCCGCCTCCTCATATTCACCATCATTATTAACCCTCTTTTTCCAATTTTCTACATGGGGTCAGGGTGTTGTGTCACTTATCATTATTGATCTCTGTTTAATGCCACTCTCCTGCCTTCAACATTCATGCCTGACTGACGTGAGTCTTCCCTCACACAATCTATCCACATCTTTGCTGGATCCCCTCATATCTTTTTTACCTTCTTCCTGTCTGTCCCAAATCTTCTTCCCCAGATTGTCTCCTGCTTTTTTTTCATATGTGCCTGAATGGATTTACTTCAGTAGATCGAACTTTCATTTTACCAAACCTTACTTTCGCGAGATGAAAACATCAAAAGTTTCATTTCATGAATGGAAAATGTTTCACAGGGTAAGTAAGCACTTGCCCAACATTAAAGCTAAAAACAGAGTGCACTAAGTCAAACCCACACAGGTGGGGTGCTGTGCCTCCACCCCCCCTCCCGGCTACATATATATATATATATATATATATATATATATATATATATATATATATATATATATATATATATATATATATACACCAACTCTGGGATCATACTACAGTGGGGAAAAGGGCATATTTCCCCATGTTCACCAAGAGTTTACTTACCTTGTGAAAAATTTTCCATTTCGCAAATGAAACTCTATATTTTTATCTCACAAAGGTTAGGTTTGGTAATATGAAAGTTTGGTCTATTGAAGCAGATCCCCCGGAACTACTGTAATCTGCTCTCTTTGACCTTCTCTACAATTGGAGTTCCTTTGCTGTCTGCTCTGTCCTCATGTCTTTGTCTGTCCCACAGTGTGCATCCTACAACCCATCTCAGGCACTTCATCTCCATCACCACTTGCTTCCTCAACTGCTCTGCCTTTATTGCCCAGGTTTCTGTACCATACAGTAGTACTGGTTGCACCACTGATTTGTACACCTTACTTTTCAGCTTCTTTGGCATTTTGCTGTCACATGTTATCCCTTACACTCTCTTCCAGCTGGCCACAGCCCCTCTGATTCTAGCTTTGTCCTCCTCATTCAGACCTCCCTTCTCCTCAACCACCCCTCCCAGATGCTTGAAGCTGTTAACCCGTTCCATTATTTTCCATTCTATCTCTATTCTCAGCTTCTTCTGAACTCCACAATTTGCTGTCATTACAATTGTCTTATCTGTACTCAATTTCATCCCATAGGTTCATAGGTTCATAGGTTCGTACTAGGCTATCTGCCCTAGGGCATTTATAAGCCTAGCCAGAGTGTATGTGGCTTACACCACCCCTTAGGATGAGAATACTACACCCTTTTAGGGTACTATGCCTCTGTCTAGTAGTGACAAAGAGATGACCCCCGGGGTAAACCTACGATCTCCCATCCACTCGTCGAGATTTCTCTTGAATAGAGTCAGTGAGGGGCTCTGCCTAACATGGACTGGGATTCTGTTCCAGAGTGTAGGGAGCCTCTGGGTTATGAATCTGTCCCTCCAGCACGTTCTATTTATTTCTGTGTTGAGGTTTAAGTCACTTGTTCTCGTGGCTCTGGTGGATTTGGATTTTCTGAGGTGGAGCATGTCCATTAATTCAGGATTGGACATGGCCTTGTACGTCAGGCACAGATCACCTCTGAGTAGGCGGTATGCAACTGAATAGAGCTGGAGTTTTTTCAGTCGGGCATGTGACTCCAATTTTGTAGTCCATCCCCCTATCCTTTGCTGAGGTTCCTGCTCAGAGTCTGCCTGCAATGCCACATCATCTGCATACAGCGACTTTGTTGATTTGTCCCTTTTGACCATTTTAATAATGTAGTCCATTACCAGTATTAACAGCAGCAGGTTCACAGATGATGCAGGCAGCACACTGGTACAATGGTTAGCGTTGTTGCCTCACAGCAAGAAGTTTTCTGGTTTGATTCTCGACTGGGGTGCCTTCTGTGTGGAGTCTGCATGTCCTCCCTGCATTTGCATGGGTTTCCATGGGTGCTCTGATTTCCTCCCACATTCCAAAGACTTGTCTGGAGCATTTCTCCCTGGGCCTCTACTGAAAATGGGCTCTGTCCCAGTTAGACTTTCCCGATAAACAAATATTAAATAAATAAAACCCTGGTGCACACCCACTCCCACTGGGAACACCTCTGTGACACCAACATCTGTATGCACTTCAGTTATTGGATCCTTGTACATAGTCTGCACTAATTATACCAATTTTTCTTGGGATTTGAACTGCTGAATAACTGTACAATTCATCTTTCTTGGGACCTTTTCATATGCTTTTTCCAAGTCTACAAATGCCCAGTTGGACTCTTTCCTTAGCTCCAGCTTCTTCTTAACGATCCATCTCACTGCAAACATTGGGTCAGTCATGTTAGATCCTGATCTGAATTCAAACTGCTCCTCTGCCATCCTACTTTCTTTTACTCTGCATATTTGTTTATCAGTCACCCTCTCCAGAACTTTCATGCAATGCAACAGGAGTTTGATGCCTCTGTGTTTTCCACAGTTGTGAATGTCCCTTTTGTTCTTGAACACTGGCACTAGTGACTCTCCAGTCATCTTTGATATGCCGTTCTCGCCATACTGTTATGAGTACCCTCAAGAACCATTTCTGCCCTATTTCACCCAGTATCTTTATCATATCTGCTGTGACCTCATCTGAGCCTGCTGCTTTCCCTGACTTCATTTTCCTTAGTGCTGTTCTTATTCTACAGTGAGCTCCTCCTCTTCTCTCATTGTAGGCTGTGTCTGGGGCAGTGAAGCTCCTCCTCTTTTCTCATTGTAGGCTATGTCTGGGGCAGTACAGCTCCTTCTCTTTTCTCATTGTAGGCTGTGTCTGGGGCAGTACAGCTCCTTTTCTTCTCTCATTGTAGGCTGTGTCTGGGGGCAGTACAGCTCCACCAGTTTTCTCATTGTAGGCTATGTCTGGGGCAGTACTGCTCCTCCAGTTTTCTCATTGTAGGCTGTGTCTGGGGCAGTACAGCTCCTCCTCTTCTCTCATTGTAGGCTGTGTCTGGGGCAGTGCATCTCCTCCTCTTTTCTCATTGTAGGCTGTGTCGGGGAAGTACAGCATCTGTGGGATTTTCTTCATTCAGAGGCTGCTGGAAGTACTCCTCCCATCTTTCTATGATCGCCTGTGGACTGGTGATCAGTTTGCTGCTGGCATCCTTTGTGAAGGGTGTCTGACTATCTTCTTTATCTTTCTGCCTTTGCCTTGCAACCTGATATATTTTCTTTGTGCTATCTGCTTAGTCACCTTCCAGAAGCCAGTACCAGGTGGGAGGATGGCATAATGGTTAAAGTGTTTGCCTTACAAACAGAAGGTGCAGGGTTTGATTCTCACATGGGGTAAGTGGCTAGGCTTAAAATGGCCTGCAAAGGCAGTTAGCCTAGTACCAGCCTATGAACCTATGCCTTGTTCTTTGCTATTGCAACTCCTTTCTTAGCTTCTTTGTTAGCCAGCCAATATTCCTTCCTAGCCTAGTTCTTATTTTCTTTCTCCCACTTTTTCCTGCATGCCTCCTTTCTTTTGATGACCTCCTGGACTTCTGCACTCCACTACCAGCTTTCCTTATGTACCCTTTTCCATACCTAGTTCAACCACATATCTGTTCAGTAGTCCTCACACAAGCTGTTTTGAGGTGCTGCAAATCTTCATCTACACCTATTTTCTCCTCTTCTTCTTGATGTGCTAGAGTTCAGAGTGATTCCTTGAATTGTTTTATTCTCTCTCCAGTCAACTTCCAGGTCTTCAACCTGGTCTCTGTTAATCTTCAAGGCTTCTCTGACCACAGCTTGCAGCGGATTGTGGCAACCAGTGGTTTATGCTGTAGTCTGGCTGTTTCATCAAAACTGACTTTCCAATTGTTGATTTTACCACACTGTCTCTTCTTTACTAGGAGGAAGTCCACCTGAGCTGCATGTTGTCCACTCTTCTATGTGATCTTTTGAATGTGTATCTTTCTGAACCATGTGTTGGCTACTATCAAGCCATTTGCCAGACAGAAGTCTAGAATGACATCTTTTTATTTCTGACCCTGGCAGTCCTCATATCTTGTTCTGTTCATTCTGATATGTGCATTCAGGTCACTAATTATCAACACCAATTCCTGTTCGGCTTTATCTAGTACTGTCAAACTACTGTCTGAATGGTCTTGTTTCCTCTGTATCACAATCCTGCTGTGGGGCATAGGCTGAGATCATGAATACTGCTCTATCATTAGGCTGGAGTCTGATTACCCTGAGTCCATTACCAATTCCTCCATCTGAGTAGTAAACTCTGGATCCCAAGCCAAGTGGGTTTGCTGCACTCCCCTTCCATCTTGTCTCCTGGATACATAGGTTGTCTAGCCACCTGTTACCATCATATCATCCACTTCCAAGCTGCATCCTGACAGTGAACCTACACTGAGTGTGGCAATTCATAGTACGTTTGGCAGGTTAATTGAATTTACATCCAGCTTTTGCTCAACAGAGCTATTCCAGGTAACCCAAGCTGGGCAACTGGGAACCAGCTGACCAGTTGATTATTGACCCTGGGCTTTATGGTGGGCATGCAGTGGCCAACAGAGGCACATAGACCCCTCCTACCATTAGCATGAATCCCTGGCATACGTCAGAGTAGACCAGGTGCTCAACCCACTTATCATACGCAGATACCCATGTCCATTTGGTGACATTAGTCAACATGTCTGAAAGCAATACTCTACAGCATGGAGTCTGCGATCCATGTTCTCCTGTCATGAGCATACTGCACACCACACTAGATACCTAAAGTGGTTGGTTTACATATGCTGAGTCTGAGATGGAAATACTGAACATGTTTTTCAGAGGTAGGAGTAACCTGAGAGAGACAAAAGGAGGACATGCAAATTGAAAACAGGCATTGGCCAGAGGTCAGGATCAAACCTTGTGCTTTGGAGGCAAAGATCCTAGGCATTATGCCAACTGGTCTCTGACTAAAATTATATCTAGCTCCCATAAGCAAAGAGCACTTCCTCGTAAACAACAAAGTCTCATATTTTCTTTACTATTCACTGTTACTTAATAGACTAGCTCCACATTTTTATGGAATTGCTTGCATATAACTGTACATATTGTATCGTCTTGTTTATAAGTATGTATATATATATATATATATATATTGTACTCTTGTCTGTTATAATTTGTTCTAGTTATAGTTATGCATGGTATTCAACAACCTTTTTGTACATTTAATCAGCCTTTCTTGCACATGTAATCTTTAACAAAAATATTAATTGTACATTCCTTAGCTATTGGGCTTAACTCCCCAGGTATCCGCTGAAAACAGGCTTTTGTTCAGTCAGTCTTTCCTGGTAATTGAGAGTTAAATAAATAACAGTAAACAGAAGATCCCACAGAGCATAAGTAGTGCAAGTAATCTTCTTCTTCTTTCGGCTTTTCCCAGTTAGGGGTCGCCACAGTGGATCACCTGTCTGCTCATGATTGGCAGTGGAGTTTTGCAGTGTTGAGTTGCCAGCCCTGCGCCCAACCTTCCACAGAAGGCACACACACACACACACACACACACAGTCACACCTAAGGCCAATTTAGAGTGTCCAATCCACCTGCAGCATGTCTTTGGGATGTGGGAGGAAACCCACACGACCACAGGGAGGACATGCAGACTCCGCACAGAAGGCACCCCAGCTGAGGATCGAACCGGAGAACCACTTGCTGTGAGGCAACAGTGCTAACCACTACACCACCATGGCCACTCTAGTGTAAGTAATAACTGCAGCCATATTAAAAATATCACTGTGAACAAGTTTGAAATCAAAAAGGATGAGTCATGGTACAATGAGGAAAAGCTGGAACACAAATACATTGCAGATCCAAGACTGTGCCACCTGTAAAGATGTCACTCACTCTGATGGTCTATATGGTCATTAGAATCATCATATCTCTGGCTCATAAAGTTCTCCTTCCCCTTAATGAACTGAAGCCTATGTAGAGTGAACATGAAGACGTGCTATTTGTGTGTGCAGTGAGCTGCTATGCCTATGATGAGACTGAAAAATAGATGTAAAGTGTTTGTGTTTTCTCATCCATCTACTAGTTTCTGCATTTATTTGAACATTTATAGAAACGATGCCATCACGTCAGAAGCCAGATGTTGGACTGAAAAAAGCTGAATCACAAACCACCCATACCATAAAAGACCAGATACTGCCCTGTGAAAGCAGAAACTGTGCCAAACAGCTGAGAGGAATGCCAACAATGAATTTCAAACAATGAGACATTTTGGCATGATATAGCTTGACCTACATAATGACAAAATTCAGCCCAATAGTGCTGTTTGATTTCTTGCAGCCATTTCCTTGGCCAGTATGGAAGTAGAGGTTTGCACACTTTAGATCATTCCAGCTTGGTAAAGCAGAACTAGAAATCTAGTTATGCTATAAACAAAAAGGTGCAGCCAGTTTAAAATGGACTTTGCTGAGAGGTGATGCATAATTTATAAGACTGTTACAGCTAAACTATATAAACATTTTGTAGCAAAAATGAAATGTCATTTATGAAAGAGCAGATTTTCACAAGTGTATACAAGTTGGTGGTCAATCTGTTAAAGAGCTTGTTAGATGTCATTTGTACAAACTGGCTGAAAACTATGTATGAGTACATAGAAAAAACTGTTATAAACATTGCCACAAATGCTTCCCCAAAAGCTACAGTTAGAAAAGTCTTGACATTGGATGTTTACATAGTTTGTTAATCTGAGTTAATTGAAAGTGGAGTGCTAATATTTACTTCAAGAGATGTGGGCGAAATTAAGCACAAACCAAGTGTTAAACAAAAAAGCACGGCAAACGCCAAAGCACACGTGAGTGTCAAAAAGAATGAATGCAAGTTAAAAAATTGTACCAGTTGCAACTAGGTATATGCTGGGCCTCAGCAATATTTAGTACAAAATATGAGGTACAAACTCATTTTGCTGTTGTGTATAAGAATAAAGATGTCGAAGAAGTAGAACTAGAAAATATAGACAGAGAAAAAGAGGCTTTCATTTTGGGCTCAGTGATTAAACAGCCAGGCACTAAAGATAAATAACACACAAGTCTCCTTGTGAAGTTTACGATAGACACTGCGGCAAATATTACTCTAATATCACACAATACCTATTGATGTGTCTTGAAATGCATTTCCATATGGTCAGTTGACAGTTTTAAGAAAGAGGTTACAGTTTATTGCTTTTTCAAGATTAAAAACTGCAACAAGAAAAACAAAATACATTTTGTGTGTATTATGTGTGTGTGTGTGTGTGTGGGGGGGGGGGGGGGTAAGCCATCCTGCAGCCCACAACAACTTTATGAAAAAACTACAGTGGGAAAAATTTGGAGGAGGGACTCGGCAAATGCACTGCCAGCTGACAATCCAACCAGATGCAGTTAGATGAACTGCAATCCAACATCCTTCAAGAAAGACACTTGGAACATCCTGCAACAAAGTGTTGGAAAGCCTGCTAAAATGTCTGTATTGCCTTAGAGTAAAAACAGAAATATGTAGCCCTGGCAGGAAACTCTGATGTAAAGGAGCCAGTCCTTCTACAGAACGAGTGGAAAATGTGCAAGTTTCAGATCCATGTGTTCATAAATCAGTATGTAATTAATATGTTAAGTAGAACCGTGGCCAGTGAACTATGCCAGAACTGATGAAAAAGAGAAGGATGTATTTGGTGATGTTAGACTTTTTTTTATTATGAGCCAGTTAGAGTGGTACTAAAGCTGCATATTGTCCATATGCTCTTAGTAAATGCAGAAAAGGACCATCCGCTATTATTTCCAAAGTAGAAACTGAGATAAAATATATCAGGCATTTGATGTAATAGAAGCGGTTACTGAAACTACAGACTGGTGTGTGTCAATGGTGTGAGTGATTACAAAACAATAGCAAAGCCAGAATATGTGCATACCTAAAAATACTAAATGATGCAGTAAAAAAGTGAAAGGTGTATCTTTTCTATTTCGGAAGACGTAGTTTCAAAGTTAGTTGAGGGTAATTTTCTTTTCCATATTAGATGCATCAAATATGTTTTGGCAACTATCCCTAGATCCAGTCAGCATGAAGGTGACAGCATGTATCACTCTATTTGAGAGATTCTACTCCACATGATTACCTTTACTCTTTGAGATCACCTGTCTGTAAAATTTGCCAGCATGAAATGAATATTTTGTGAAGCGGTCATGAGGATGTCATTGGTCTAATGGGCAACATTCTAGTGCTTGGACCTAATAATCAAATGTATAGCAAAAGGTTGGTGATTGTGCTTCAAACTATTAAGAAATCCACCATCCAGAAACCATAATGAGACAAGAGATTTCATATCCAAGATGATGGAACCATGCCACAGGACCAGTTATGATGTTCCTGGAAGAAGCATTTTGATGAATGATTGGATTAGTAGTAAAGTGTCCAACAGAAGAACTCCAGTAATTGCCCAGCCTGGACATAAGTCACTGGAGAGATTCATGTAAAATGGGAAAGACTTGTCTAGAGAGGTCAAACTCACATGTTCACAATTCAACCAATTTTTTTTATTGATTCCCAGGCTGTCTAAGTTACCTCAAGTGGGTGCGAGATAAAGCTTCTGATGAAATGTCAAAGTGATGGACTGTTCCAGAGCCAGATAACTAACCAAATGACCATCTGTCTAAACTTTGCTATAAGAGATTCTAAAGTAAAAAGTATTTATTAATGCCTGAGAATTTTTCCTTCATACGTATTTACTAGGCTACTGTTCTATGATGATCCTCAAAAGCCTAGCCATGCATTCCCAAGAGGCTTATTAGCTCTAGTAGTATAACTAACCCCTTAGCCCTTTGTATTTCCAGACAGACATTCACGTGTTACCCTATCCAATAGAGACAAAAGTGCTAATCCAGGAATTAATTTGTAGTTTCCCATCCACTCATCTGGATTATGCTTGGGTTGTGTAAGAGATGTAGTTTGCTTTATGCTGAGATGAAGATGATTCTAGAGAAGTGGTATTCCTTGTGAAATATGTCTGTCCCTCTAGCATGTTCTGTTTAAGATGCAGATGAGATTTAGAGCTCTTGAGTGGGTGTTTCTAACACTGTTAAACTTTTGGATTTGGAGTAGGTCTGAAAACATGGGATTGGTAGAGGCTTTGTAAGTGAAACAGAGATCACACTTTATTAGTCTGTACAATACTGAGAAAAAGCACAAGTTATTGAGATGGTCAGTGTAGCTTTTGTGATTTAGGCCCTTTATTTTTTTGGTGAAAAAGTGTTGTGTTTATTCAGGTTATCCCAGGTGTTTGGACAGATGCATACCAAGGGGGAAATTTTGCTCAGTGATTCACTTACTAAGTGCAGAATACAGTAGAATAATTGATCAATACACAATACCCTTACTAATAAGCCGTGCAGTGATAAAGGACTTTCTTACAACAGTGGATACATGATGATCAAACAACAGCCCATTATCATCATGAATTCCCAGGTCACTAACTAATGGATCAATTTTCAGGGATATGTTGTCAGTGTGATAGTTGCAGGGGATGCCATGCTTGCCAAAGAACACTAATATAAATTTTATGGTGTTTAATTTTAATCTGTGGTTTTGACACCGACTATTTGTTTTGGAGAGGTCTTTCCAAAAGATCTTGGTGTCTTCTAGAGAGTTTATGATGGTACCAAGTTTGCAGCAAACTCAGTCAGCCATTAACCCTTAAATTAGCTTTGACCTCTGAGAAGTAAATCCCAAAGATAATTAGCCCGAGGACCAAACCTTGAGGTACACCATTAGTAACAGGCCTTTTGGAGGAGGTAGAGCCCCCCACCCCAATTTTCTGGGCTCTGTTTGTGAGCCAACTTTCTCTCCATTGAGTCACATAGAGATGTACATTTAGCTGTGTGAGTTTATCAACTATACCAGAGTGTAGGAGGATATCAAAACCATTTGCGGGTCTAGAAATGTGGTGTGTACAAATTTTCCCTCATCCATTGCTTAAGTACCTTTCTCAGAGAAGTCAACCAGATTAAGTAGGTAACAGCTGCCCTTCACAAAACTGAACTGTCTCAGGATAGGAGTTTTTAAGTTGCCTATGTGCTATTTATTAATTCCATACTGATCCTTTCCATAACCTTACATATGAGGTTGTCCAGCCTTACTGGTCAATAATTGCCTGGGTCCATTGATGTCCCACCTTTGTGCAGAGAATGACGTGTCCTCCACTCATCCAGCACAAAGTCTGTTTAGTGGCTGATATTAACTAGCCACAGTAGAGGGTTGTTCAGCCTTATTGATCTATAATTGCCCAGATACACTGGTGCCCTGCCTTTTTGCAGGAAATTATGGTCCTCCACTCATCCAGCACAAAGTCTGATTAGTGGCTGATATTAAATCACCACAGTAGAGAGTTTTACAGGTCTTGTTTCAGGCTGACCAATAAGGCAGCCTGGGATGTTATCTGGTCCCATAGAAGCAGTCTTGGCTTTGGAAACAGCTTTGAGGACTTGCTGCTGGAAGATTTGAATGGTGGGTGTGGAAATTGGTATGTGTTTTGAGATTGTGGGAAGGGGGAAGTGGGAGAATTTGGAGCTAAATTTGTCTACTAGTAGATTAACTGTATCCTCTGGGTCAGACTATGTGGTATTGTTTACTATTAGCTCTGAGAAGTTTTGAGTATTGTTTCTGGGTTTCTAATATAGCTGAATAAAGCTTTATGATTGTCTTTCACCTTGGTGGCAAATTGTTACCTCATATCGGGTTTTGGTTGATTTGATAAGGGACCAGAGTTCCCTGTTAAGTCTAACAAGAATGTTTTTAGCATTTAGAGAGTTCCATTTATTTTAACATGCTATGATTTTTTTTTCCTTTTATTGTAAAGCCTGTTTATATTTGTGTTCCACCACAGGGATTTTAAAAAGTATTTACTTTGAAGCAAGACAGTTGCATTTATGCAGCTAATTACATGTGCATAAAATTTGTTAATGAAGGATTCTGCAGTCACAGAGGGGTCATCACGATGGAAAGGCATGATGAATTTAGCCAGGACATCACTCGGTTTTAGTGTATTAGTTTAAGCAGAATCTCTGAATACCAAGTTATTTGACAGATGTTTCCATTTTCAGTCTTATGATGAACATGACTGATTTATGGTCCAAGGGAGGAGTTTACAACTGGTAGGTAACAGAGCTAACTCATATTGGTGAGAACCATGTCCAGGATTTTATCTCCTCTAGTTGGGTGTGGACTAAATGATCCACTGAGTTTGTATTTATGAAGTCCAGCAATCTCTGGGCATATATGTCAGGGTATGTATAAGTCTTTCAGTTGATGGAAGGGTAGTTGAGCCCATTTATATGAATGTTGTTTATCTGAATGCTTAGGGATTCATTACTAGTCAAGTTGAAGGCCAAGGGAGAGTCCTATAGTTAGCTATGATACGGAGCTTTGTTTAATACTAAGTTAGACATGGAGGAGTTGCAGACAGTTATCGTGTCTAATGACATGGCTCCCATCCTTCCCATAGTACTAGCACTGCCCTTCTAACCTATACAGATACTGTCAATAAAGCTAGAGGTAATGACAAACTAGTCTCCCCTTATTTCTAGACTTGTCTAAAGCTTTTGACACAGTTTGTCACAACAAACTTCTACTTCAAATGTTTTCACTAGGTCTTTCTCTGTCCACTCTTCTGTGGTTCAAAAGCTACCTGAATAATAGGTATCAGTCAGTAAAATGACACTCCACCCTCTCTCCATACCTTCCAGTCACCACTGGTGTACCACAGGATTCTATCCTTGGTCCCCTCCTCTTTAACATTCTGTTTAACACCCTCTACACAGCCACACAACAGGGATCCCTAATACAATACACAGATGACTCTACACTCATTTGCACATTTGACAACATGGCACACATCCAAAAAATTACTCAAGAAGCTTTAACAGCCACTGAAACATAGCTTTGTAGCTCACAACTCATTCCCAACCCAAAAAAGACCAAACAACTACTTTTTCCCCAAATCCCTCTCTCATGAAAAAAAAATTTAAGTCCTCTCTCTTGTTAATACAACCATTGAAGTCACTTCTAATAGCAAACTATTAGGGGTGATAGTGGATGATAATTTTACATTCGACCTGCATATGCAAAATTGCATAAGAAAAACTCATCAAAAACTAGGGATGCTTTGCAGAGCCCAGAATTTTCTCACCGACACAACTAAAACTACACTTGCCACTACTTATCCCCTCCCCTCTCTTCTTTATGGTGCTCCCATCCTTACTAACCTCCAGGCTTCACAAAAGTCAAACCTTCAACAGTACTATAACAAAGTTGATAAATCTGCAGCACATACATACCCCTGTCAGAACCCACCACTGTATAGCACTGAAAAGCCTAAATTGGTCAGAAATGCCTTATCAGCTAACATATATGCAGCTTCTTACCACCTATAAAATTATCCAGCATCCATCTGCCTGTCCAGCACTTAAAACAGTCTACACAACTATGTTCCCAATAGGTCATTGTGATCCAGTGACCAACAACTCCTGTGTGCAAACCTAATAAATCTGCTGGGTATTTTCTGTACTTGTACAAGGTTGCTAAGGCCTGGAACTAATTACCTGTACCCATCAGGTCTAAACCCACCCTCCCATCTTTCAAAACCACTCTGAAAGACTTTCTAGCTAAAATCTGTCTTTGTTCTTGCTCAAAACCAGGATAAACTATATCCTTAAATAAGAACATGTACCATTTAATTCCTTATATGTCCTTATTCTTCCTTCTTCACTTACTTCCTTACCACTATCTAATTTTCTTCACTATCTTTCTCTCTCAATATACCAGAAGCCTGCTTTTCACTCACTTCATATTGCAGTTCCTATTTGTATTAGACTAACTTGCCTTTAATTTCTCTACAAATTGTCTAAAATTTGTCTAAATATTAAATGATTGTCATATACCTTGTATTGATTCCTAACCAATGTTTTTTATTATGTCTAATTTAGTATAATTATTTAAAACTGCAGATGATGTTTTATTTTTGAAGTTTGTAAAATAATTGTTCTTATATTTTTTTATAGTAATTTGAAGCTTTTCTCCCAGGCTTCCACTGAAAATGGGCTTTTACCCAGTGGGAATTTCCTGGTAATCGAGTAACAATAAATAAAATAAATAGAGTCTGGAGGGTTTTTTTATGAATATTGAGACCCCACCACTTTTAATGTGGTCCTCTGGTGTGTTAGGTTTGAATGGATGGTAGGCATTAAGGCCTTGAACTGATTAGGTGCTCTCAATAGTCAAACTAGGTTTCTGTGCTAACTCATATATCAATGCATTTCATGGTAAGGAGTGTTTGTAGGTAGCAGAGTTTTTTGTTAAGTCTCAGGGTACTCATCAGCAACATGTTGCTGTTATCAGGATTCTGTTTTGTTATGTTGGATACTTTTGAAGACTGCCTTTTACTTATTAAGGTACTACAGAAGTGGACAAAATTTTTCCTAATATACAAAAGCAAAGGTACTTATGCTTGAAGGACACTATGTAAAATGCTTTTGAAGCTGTTTTCTATACTGTTTTATAGCAGCGTCTGTATCACATCTTCAAAATTTCAAAATATCGAATCTGATATGATCTATACCATATCATCGATATTTTGAAACTTCGAACATAAAAAAATAAAAAAAAAAGAAAACAACTATACATTGCAAGTGGGGGGGGGGGGGTGCCCCCCACTACTTAAATATACTGAGATCGTACTACATTGCAGTAAAGGGAAATCTCCCCTTATGGAGATTTCCGTTAAAACGTTCAATGTCTCTCACTTTCGCTGATGTGGTGCCGACCATATCAGCTTTGATATTTTTAGTCTTCGACAAAGCGATATAGACCCTTTATAATATGTGTATGCATTGACCAAAAGTACCAAATATGGGCTTCAAATGTGCATATATTTGTAAGGAATATGAATGTCGATAACTTCTAGTTCAATGCAAAATGATTTAATGTCACTATGTTTAGGAAAATGTAATTCTCTGCTCAAAAAAGGGGGTATGTGAAAATGCCCGATCACAGTGATGGTCGTACATTTAGTAATAGACTGATCTTGCCTATCTAGCCTGCAAGGGTTCCTTATCCAGAATTCATTGGATCTTGAGTAGACAAAAGCGTGTGAGCCTGCAAGGGCTCCTTACCCAGAATGCACTTGATGTTGAGTAGACAAAAGTGTGTGTGTGTCTATTGAACTGCCATGCTTATGCTGACACTGAATAAGAATTTTAAAGTGCTTCTACATTCATCTACTGGTTTGTGCATTAATTTGAACACTTGTAGAAAGCATTCCATTGTGACACCACCTGATACAAGTAGTTGTGCTGAGTGTCTGGGACAATGCATGTACTAATGCTTCTTAACATGGTTTGCAGAAGATGCTAAACTTTGTTGCAAAAATGCAGTGCTCTTCATGGATGTGCAAGATGTAAAGGTGCATCTGGATAGTTTAGAAGGTGTCTAGAATTGGGTCATCCCTAATGGAACTGTAGCCAGTATCCATATAATGAACTGGGTCCAGCATTTCAAGAAGACCTATCATGCAATTTTTTTATAGTATATGTTAGAACAACCTGAGGATATGTTTATTTTCCATGAACTTTTACTGGTTTTCTGGCAAATGTTATTTTTATGTGCTGCAAATAAAGGTAAGCATTTGGTGCACCTTGTGGAAGGCAATGCATGATAGAGGTATGATATGATAATGGAGGAGAGATGGATCAGAAAGGTAGGGATGTTTACTGATGAGGTGAGGGTCATGCTTACTGACATGCTATGCAATCAAGCTGTGTTAGTGACAATAAGGCAGTAATAAATGTCTGTTTTCCTTTTATTTTATGACCTTAACCTTTATTTTGATTTACTTGCAATGTATTCTATGAAAGTAAGCCACAATACAAGCATGACCTTTCCTTGAAAATGAGCCTAGTGTTTAGTTTTCACCATCACTGAAGTTTACCTTTGCTGTCATTTGCTTACTTTAACCATTGTGTACCATAAAAATGAATACCCTCAAATACTACCATAATGACCTTCTGTGTTCTGTTGCCTAGGTTTCAGTGTGGTACTGAGTCAAAGTGCATAATAAAGTGCAGGCACACCACATCCACTGGTACTTCTCATCCAACTCCACTTTTACCAAGTCATACAAACTGCAGGAGGTTTTAATGGCAATCAGGCCATGCTGGTTTTGGCTCTGAATTGGTTGCTCATTAGAAAGACCTCATGCTTTTCTCTCCGTATGTAGTGAATTATCTTCTCCCTCACTGCTCTTAGGATAACCAGCCTGTAGATGTCTGCACTTGTCCTGCTACCTGCTTGAAAATGGGGACAGTTAAATAGTTCTTTAAGCCCTGTAGCATTTACCCCAGTGGTCATTATTAGAGATATTTATGATGGTCTCTGTGTGGGCCTTAACTAGCTGTTTTGAATACTATGACTGGTATCTCATCTGAGCCATGTTATTTGTCCTGTAGTCTGACCTTTTTCTTTTCTGCCTTTCTCTTCTTAATGGTACATTCATCTACCTCTCACTTTGCTCTGCCTTCTTCCTTTCCCAGTCCACTATCCTACCCTTCCTTTTGTTACTTTCATGTATGGTCCTACTTAGCAGCGGTACCTATTTAGTTTTGTAATTACTGTTGTATGTTCTTCACTTGGAGTGGTGTTGGTATAATTTACCTGTTTATTTTAATGTATGTTTTATTTTAACTTGTATGTAGACTTTGCATATAATCCCACATTTATCTGTTTTATGGTATTGTAGTATACTTATTTTGTTTATGACTGTAGACATTAATTGGAACACTTAAACTGGATAAAATAGCAGATAAACAAGGTGACACAGTGGTTAGCATTGTCACTTCATAGCAAGAGGTTTACTGGTTAAATTCTTGGCCTTTTTTAAAGATCCTACTTCCTGTACTTTTATTTCTGTTACAATATTCACTACTTCTTCTTAAAAAAATTGGGGAAGATAGGAAAGTGGAGAAATGGGGAGCAAGCGGGGGAAGGACAAAGTGAAAGCAAGGCAGAAATGTTCTGTAAGGATGTAGGAAAGAACCACAGCTATTCATTTCTTCAAGAATAAAACATACAGATTTTGCTGAATTTGGACTGTTACCTACAAAGAGAGGGGTGACCACAACACAATCTATTGTATAGAGAATTGTAAAGAATCATGTGTGTCATGAAGACACGTCTGTGAAATGGAGAGCTATGTAATGGATGAATTTTTTTTGTAGGACAGGTGGCCATTTTTTTTTTTTGAGAGAGAGATGAATGCTGGGGAAGGGCTGTAGGAATATCTGGGTTCAGTAAGTTGGACAGGTGAGGAAGCAATTGCAGACAAGACAATCAAAACAAGAGACAGGGACAGTGAAGGACACATGAGGAAGGTGAACACCATGGTTGGGGTGAGGGTGGGGACATTGCAAGCTCATGGATGTCAAGTTGGGTGACAGTGAGAAAAGAGTTCTCACCCAGTGGACTGTCATCACTATCACCTCACTACACCGATGGCTGCAGTGTCTGACATCTGCATCTCCTTGTGTTATTTAATACAATGATGGAGAGCAGTGTCTCCTTCCAGCATATGCGTGCACAAACAATGTGACACACAATCTTAGGCACCATCCCTAGCAGTTTATCATGAGTGACAAACTCACCCCCTCCACCACTGCTCCTGGAGGGAACCCCAGGCCTATCTTCCAGGGCAGAACTACCTGAGGGGCTGGGTGGTGCAGGGGTGGCAAATGGGTGCTACCAGGTTCTGCACCAGATGTGCTGAGCAGTGGTGCTTTAGCTGGTGGAGTGGGGGCAGGTTGATCCTGTGAGACAGTCCTCCTGCACTGTGCATAATATAAAAAAAAAATAAACACACAAAAAAGAAAACAATAAATAAAAAAGAAAAGAAAGTGTTGGGAAGATAGAAAAAAGGGAGAACATTACTAACTTCATTTGTGACATACAAAGCATTGCTACAAGTATTTGACTCTATTCTGTTACCTTTACTTTTAACAGTATCAACTCCAAGAAATATCTTTGTTTACTGTTATGACTACCCAGCTGCTAACAGTTATACTACAGATTGCAGTAAGCAATCCTTGATATGTGCATACATTGCACATATGTGTGGTCCAAATATACTGATTACAGTTTACAGCAAGCCAGTGGTGAATCTGCTTAACAGCTCCGACATAACATTGCAATATCAATGACAACTTAACAGTGTTGTATATTTGGGAAGTGTGGATTTTGAAGGCACAACCTATGACTACTTTGTAAAAATGAACTGTTGTTTTGCTCTGCAGAGTAATGCATGCATACTTTAGTACTACAGCTAAGAAATGAATGCTGAATTTGATAAACTGTATAGTTAACAAATAAATGCATTGTAACTTTTAATGGTAAAACAACTCCACTGTTGGGATGCATACATACCACATGCATCTCACATCTGTGCCAATCTAGTGGTATGGGTTTGCACATTCAGTTCCCAATCTGTGACAGATGTGGAGAAAACAATAGAATACCGTTAAGCATACCAATCCTGACTATATCCCGCCTTTAACACTAACAAGTAGTCTCTGTAGGTGATACTTACACATCTGTGGGGTGACCCCAGAACTACATTCCTCAATACAACAGTCAAGGGTATCCCTCTTCCTCATCCTGAGGTGCCTGTAGTGATTTCTACATTGTTTACCAGTGCAGGGATACCAGTAGCACTGGTCAGAGCCCAAGCCAGACTATTCCATGTCTCCACCACAATAGTCCCTCTGCAACAGCCTGGGTCCATGTTCATTCACTAGGAGTCAAACAAACACTTTGGATTCCTGGACACCCCAATTTTGAGCATGGAATCTCAAAAACTCTCCAGAAATGCCAGCCATGCCTATCATAAAGTAAGATTTGTAGCACTTACTGGGAGTGTGCACTTTCTGGATTTGCAACATATGAAAGTGTTGTGCATCACTTACTGTTGTGCAAATACATTGCACAAGAGTGTGCACTGCCAGAAAATGTATTTGCACAGTGGCCAATAGTATTAGTGGAATGTGCCCAGTATATGTTTCTGGCTGTCTGGGTCTTGTCTGCTACCTGGGTGGCCCATTTGTCTGGTTTGTGCAGTTCCGCTCTACGCACAAACAAAATGCACATAGCCAAAGCTGTTTGTGCTAAGGGGGCAGTGCGCAAACAGTGGTTCACAAAAACAAAAAGGAAAAAAGTATAAAACATGAAAAATTAGTTTAAAAAAATCAGTCTATGGCCTACATGGTAGAAATTGTTAGTATGCATGAGAGATAACTCTTCTCTGTCTCGGCCTAGTCCTACTGGCGGTAGCAGTAGCAGCATTGCCTGCAGTCTGTAGTACATACAAATGGAGTTAAGCAGCAACTCCTAACATTGCGTCTGAGAAGACTTTCTGTGTCTGTACTCCCTCTATTTTGAAATCCACAAGAAAAAAACGGTATGGAGTCTAAGTGGTTGCTTTATAACTTCTTGAATAGCTCCACCAGATTGATTGATTAGCATGCAATTCAGCTGCTTATGCAGTAATTAGCATCTCTGAAACACAGCCGAGATAGATGCAGTTCATTAATAATCTACTCCATTATAAAAAGGCAAATGCGTAGCTAGCCAAACTGATGGTGAGGATACTTGCTACATGTTCAGCAAAGCAAAATATTTCTCAAGCTGTCTTTACAGAGGAGTATTAATCTCCAGCAGATATGCTGTCTTTTTTTACCTACATAATGCATATGTTGGAATATATTAATGAATAATGTGAAGCAAAGCCTTTTACACTGTTATCTTTATGCACTATTTAGAAATGTACTGATGGCATGGCCATGTTTGTCAAGCCATTTCAGAGGTACTCATGATTGACAGTACATGAAAATAGTAAGTTGTGTCATGCATATGTACAAATGTTTCAGGGACAGGTCCTTTGAATGCATGTTTAGCATTTCACTATTTTATTAGCAAAATGGTTTGTGCGCCTGTTCTTTAGTGGGTGGGGGGAGCAAAGGGAAATTAGTATTATGTCACAAACTAGAATCAACTGTTCTTTTGAGGGTGGCACAGTTCAGTTATTGCTATGGCACATACAAGGATATGTTGCTCTTACTACTCCACTTGTTTTGCATCCTGCCTGTTGTTAGTATGTCACATATGTCATATGTGTTATGTTTTTCCAGTGGGTACTACTGACTGCCTACCTTAACTGTTTTATCTGGCAATAGTTACTTTGTAGGTATGTGATTGTTATGTGTATTATAATTATGTTGTGCCTTAGGACCGAAAATGTCATTGAGGTGCAGACCCCCCTTCAGTGAGGCAGGAAATACAACCATAGTGGACACACACTGTCAACATGGTGCTTTTCTTCTTGGAAGGGGTCATCCCACTATGTCAGAGAAGCTGAGGATATGGCAGCAAATCATTGCTGACATAAATGCAGTAGGTCACTGACATGCTGTCATCTGCACAGTGTGCAGCTGCTGTTGCCCGAGACCAGGGGGTAACCAGTGGTGAGCCTGCTGCAGAACCACCTCTCATCTCCAGTGAGGAATTCTTGGAGGGTAACCAGTGGTGAGCCTGCTGCAGAACCACCTCTCATCTCCAGTGAGGAATTCCTGGAGGGTAACCAGTGGTGAGCCTGCTGCAGAATCACCTCTCATCTCCAGTGAGGAATTCCTGGAGGGTAACCAGTGGTGATCCTGCTGCAGAACCACCTCTCATCTCCAGTGAGGAATTCCTGGTAAATCTTCTGCTACAGGACAACTCACAGCAGAGTGGTCCACAATATGTCATTGATGTAGGTACACCTCCTTCTCAGTCCCAGGAAGAGCTTCCAGGTAGGCTTTGTTATATGACCAATTCAGTATTGTTGTATAGTAAAACAATTGAAATAAAAGTTACTTCTGTGTCAAATGTGTTTTTTTTGGGGGGGGGGGTTGAATATTAGTACAGTGATAAGCTCAATTTGGAGTTGTCAGTCCCATTCTTGTTAAAGTAACACATCATGCTGATTGACAGGAGTACATGTAGTACCTCCTGTCTTACTATTAAATGTGATGATGTTGCCCTTATCTCTTGCTTAGCTTATTTCAGGACCATCAGGAATCCAGCAACATAGGCCTCCTACAGATGGTAAGCCAAATCAAGTTATTTCAGTACTGCAGATAAATTTCTAGAAATATAATGTGTCATTTTACGCCTGTTGTGTGTATTGTTGTACTGTCTGTAATAATGGTAACACTGTTAGTTGTTTAGCATATATTGCACCATAGTAGTACAGGTATTAATGTATGCCTGTGTTTCTCCCTTTTTATCACAGGTGATCATGACCTTGGGGAGTGGTGGCCCTGTGCCATCTGATGTCAGTGACTCATCAGACACTGATGATGATGATGGTGGCAAAAATGAGGCACAGTCGGGGGCTGCAATGGTTGTATCTGACACTACTGTAGCACACTGCATTAACCCACCATGCTACACAGAGGTTGACCTCCTGCCACCTCCTTCTTTTTCCCTATATGCAGCCAGTAGGCCTATGCCTAGCAAGTCCACAGATATAGAACAGGTGAAGGGTGATGACATTGAACAGAGAAGTGTGGCTACTGTGGATTCAGTACCTGTTGAGTTTGACTGTATCCAAAATGTTGACGGGGTGCCACTCGGAAGGGTTGATAGTGGTACTTGGAGGGGGCCTGCTGTCTCTCCTCCACCCACTGCAGGTGAATCTTCCTGTGTCACACAACATATGTTTAGGACCATCATGGACGCACAGGCATGTTCAGAAAAGCGCTCCAGACAAATGCTCAATGGTTATGGATGTGGCACAATCTGATACTCGTGACTGCCTCCACTGTGTCACTGTTTCCCTAGATCAGATGAATGACATGTTGGAACAAGGACTGTCTGTGATGGAACAAGCAGTGTCTGTGATGGAATGTCTGCTTGGAGGAGAACAATGTCCTCATGGGTGTAGGTCAGCCGCAACATCTGATGCTAGCCAATGTGGTCATTCCTGATCACACTTCTGTACTGGCAGTACTTCCACTGGGGAGTGTGCTGTCCACATCCAGATGTGGCAGACCATGGGGTTATGGTTTCTCAAACCTCATGGGTGTAAGTCAGCCACAACATCTGGTGCTAGCCAATGTGGTCATTCCTGATCACACTTCTGTAGTAGCAGTACTTCCACTGGGGAGTGTGCTGTCCACACCCAGATGTGGCAGACCATGGGGTTATGGTCCTGGGCATTCCCATGAAGGGAGTGCATCCAGCAGACATCAGTCATACTCAGGTAGCAGCACTCCATCTGACCTTGGGCATGGATGTGCCTGTGCAACACCTGGCAGAGCCAGTTCTTGTAGATGGGGGTGAAAATAATGAACTGCCACATCTACCATGCACAGCTCACACCTGTTCAACATACCAAGCTGTAGACCTAGCATTGAGTTTGGCTGTGTTCATGCAGACTCTCAGATACAACTTTCACATGCAGAACCCCTACAGACACACACACAGTCTGCTTGCTTCCCTTTCTCCCTCACACACACTCAACAACTTTTTGTGTCAGCCTATGCCTCCTGCCCCCCCCCCCCAGCATCCTGTGCTACTGATGATAACTGTACCATATCCATGTTTTCTCTCTCTTAGATTCAGGGAGCTTTGTGTCTGATGCACAGGATGCATAGCTACATTAGTGCCTAGAATATCTGCATTTGTTGAACTGATAATTGTACCTGTCAGCTATATTTGTCTTGCCAAATGATACAGTAGATAGCATCATCATGACAGTACTTTCTTGTGTATTCTCTTATAAAGGCTGTGAAATCAGGAATTGTAATGTGTGTCATTAGTTTATAAACTTTCATTTTAATGTTTTCCAGTACATACGCATGGTGCACATCATAAGACACACCATCACATTCAGATCTCAGGGCTTTATGGCAGCACTGTAGTGAAACTCAACAGAACAGTAATACAGTATAATGCTGTTTTTTGCATGAACCTCAACAAGCACATGTAGCAGCTAGACAGACCACAGGGCTTTCTCATCATAGTAACACAGGGCCTACTAATCATGACATGATGTATGTGAGTAGATTAAAAGACATGTCACTCTCATCTGTCTGGTACCACATTACATTGTAAATGTTATTTTAAACCTATTACTTTTGGTTTAAGCACTTGGGCTTCAGGCCTGTTGTCTTACATTAAGAAGGTTTGTAGTCTACATGCTGGTGGGAGGAGAGGGTAGCCTCTGCTCTTCTGAGCTGGAATTTACTGTTTGAATGCTTATTGTGGCTGTTGTTCTAAGTCTCTTTGTTACAGTTTAAGCACTTAGCCTCCAAACCAGTTATTTTACATTAGTACGGTTTGTGGTGTAGAGTATTGTGGCAGGGGAGGATAGCCTACATGCTTCTAAGCTGGGAATTGCTTGTTGAAGGCTTATTGTGTCTGTTGTTCTGAAAGTGTCTAAGTTCTGGTTTAAGCGCTTGGGTTCCAGACCACATATTTCACACTAGGAATGTTTATTGTCTACGCTATTGCTGGAGTATTCTACTGAATTGCTGCTTTGTTTAAACTGTTTGTTCTTCTTTTGTGATTGTGATTTTCTGCACTTTGGATTTCTAGTAGTTCTGCATTTTATAGTATCGGCTCAATTCAGACTTGCTGAATCTAGACTGTTTGGTATAAGTAAAGCACTAAAACCAGCCCTCTTACATTAAGAAGGCCCCCCTGCTCCCTTGTGGCAGACCTATGCAGTCAAGAAACCATCTGAGTTGGGGATTGCTGGAATAAGGCTGACTGACGGCCTTTCTCTTTCTTTACTTGTTTAGAATAGTTTAACTTTACTTGTGTTCGGTGTTGTATTTTGGGGTGTTTGCACTCAGTTTACTGTAGCTGCTCAGAGCTTGCACTGCTGCCTGTGAGCAACTCAGGTGTGCATTGAAACACTGACACATTTTTGTAACCCTAGCCCTCCATACAATAGACACATTTTGTTAGTCAGGTACCACAACCTGGGCCATCTAGCCCACTTCCCACTAGTTACTACGGTATATACTTTCCATAATGGATGGACAGTTTCCCACCATTTTTCTAGCCAGCCTGATTTACATGGCATCCTGAGGCAACACAGCAATTGTCTCATGTATACTGACAACCAGTTACTGCTAAAGAAAACTAATACAACATGTGAGAGCTGTATCTATACTATGAATTTTAAATCAATTCTCTCACATAACAAACCAGATATCAAACATGTTGTCAGCATACACAATTCACCTTTTGCATATAAGCTCACAACAACACATAAACCCACATACACAGAGGTACCCGCTATAAACCTAACTAAAGATTGGAGACCTCCCAAGCCCAAACCTACTGCACACAGTGCAGACCCAACAGAATCCACTACACAAAATACACACACCAGTGTCTCAGCCTATAAGCTCCTCTGGCAAAACACCTCAAACCAAATGTGTTGCTCATAAGAAACTCCATAATGAGACACACAGCTGTCCTCCTCATCAGGATAGATAAGGAGAAGGTCACAGTCAGCTGCCTGTCAGGTGCCAGGGTCTGTCAGATCATGCACGCACTCGAGTTTCTCAAAAACAAGTACTGTTATGACTCGGTCATAGTCCCTGTTGTAGTGAATGGCTGGAGACGTATCTCACTATACTATATGAAGGTGCTTGCCTCCCTTACAGTGGCCTTTTTAGGCACTGTCAGAACAACTAAAGTTCCAGTGTAAAAGAATCCACTACAGATAAACCGAAGGTTATGCTGCTTAATGTAAGGAGTGTAAATCAGAAACTGCACTCACTAAAAGAACTCCATATTTTGAAAAATGCCCATGTCTGTGTAGTCACACAGACATGGTTTAAGGCCGCAGAGAGCACCCTTGCAATGCAAGAGAGCAATGCCTTCCAAACATTTACACATCAAAATGAGCATGAAATAACCAAAAGCAGAGATGTATACATCTTCATTAAAGACAAATACAATGCAATACTGGTCAAAGAGTATGACTCTATAGCCCTACTCCAAGTTCAACTAACTGTATGTAAAACCCCTTCCATATCACTGTTAGCTACAGGTTCCCCTCCATGAACCATTAGTAGCACTCTGGCTACTTGGACCTAACTGATTCACTCACTAGACAGCCAAACACCCAGGTGATGTGTGATTTCAACTATCCTTCCATCAATTTGGAGTCATATATGTGCACAAAAACACTCACCCTAAGGTTCCTGGACTTTGCTACTACACATACATACTGTGTAACAGTCTGCACCCTTACAAGGGGCTTGGATGTCCTAGACTTAGTACTGACCAAAATATTGGTTCTCTGCATTAACCCCTGTGTGTTGCCCCCCCTCCCCGGTTACGTCAGATCATGGTTCAGTCTTGTTCAGATTCACAATCATATCCGACACCCCCACAAGAGCAGAAAGGATGACATATTTATCCAAAACAAACTATAGGCTCCTAACCAATGCCATAAAGAGTTGTAAACACCCTGCTACCACTGTCAACAATGGCTTGCTATACAGAGGTGTACACAAATGGCCTGTATAAGCAGCTATACAAATGTATAGAGTCAGCTGAACATGAATGGATCAAAACAAGCTCCTCACAGAAAACAAGCCATCCTGGTAGGCATCAAGCAAACATAGGTTAGACAACATGTGGAAGAAAGTAATGTTTAAGAACAAGAGGGAACTGACACAGCAGAGGAAGGACACCCTCCACAGCTTGAACAAGGAAATTAGCTATCTTGAAAAGTCCTCTAAACCCATGTATAAACCAAAAATATCATCCCTAGCTAAAGAGAACCAGGAGGCATTCTTTAGCTATGTCAGAAATCTAAAAGCAAAGTCCCAGCTTTGTGCCAAACTAGTAATGGACAGTACCACTCATACTGACCCTGAGGATATTGCCAACCTGCTACCAGATAGTTTAGGGCAAACTTCATCCCCACCAAACATACCTCAAAGCATACCTGTCACCATTCCTCTACCTAGTAACTTCCTATGAACCTAAGGTGACATCTGCCTGGGCTGCAGGCCAGTGTCTGATCCAGCCTGGTGGTACGGCTGTATATACAATAATCTGATACAACTGATTACATCCACATTGTTTGTTGAGCATATGGTGATAACAGTGCCCTGCATGCTGATGTAAACGGATCTCTGTAATGTCAATTAACATCTGTCTCACACACACACACACACACGCACACACAGCTGACTGCAGTGAGAACAGAAACCCTACCTATCTAGGTACACTGACTACAGAACACAGTAGTGTACACAAGTGTCATGACACATGACTGACTTTTACATGTCTTTCAGATCAATTTATAATGGATGACATCAGCAGGCCATGTAGGAGACAAGAAATAGGGAGGGCTGCATGAAATGGATGTGTAAGCTTCTGCAAGTATGAAAAGGCTAGCAAGCCATGCCATTGTAGAAGTAACTTTAAGATAGTACAGCTACTTTGCTGAGCAGAGAAACATGCACACACACACACACACACACACACACACACACACACACACACACACAGTTGCCCGCAGTGAAAACAGAGCCCCTACCTAAGTATAATGACTGTAGAACACAGTACTTTATGCAAGTGCCATGGCACAAATCTGATTTTTACATGGCTGCAGGTGAACGTATGGTAGATGACATCAGCTATGTGGGGGACAACAGGTTGTATGGCCAGCATAGGCACATAGATTGTATAAGACTAGCTGTGTAAAAACACAAGTACCCATATTGAGCATAGTTGGATGTTTGAGTTTAGCAGAGCAAGGTTGTCAGCACCACCGACTGCCCTGTTCATGGGGGAGTACGCAACATTATATCTTACACTTTGTAGTGTGGTTGTTATATGTGTGTGTAAAAAATACTGAGCCCCCAAGGTTGTATTACTTGGGGGGGTTGAAAACACATGTATGTATTGTGAATATATGACATATACTGAGAATGTGCCATGAAAAAGTGATCATATGTACAGACAATTAGCTAAATTTAGGCTGTCACCTCCAGAGAGAGCAGTGACAGCAACATAATCGTGTTGTATAGCCAATTGGACCAAATCGTCAAGTAGACATGTTTGCGACATGGAGAGCTTTTTATGGGATGATTTATTTTATTTATTTGTTTATTTATTTTGGAAGAGAGAAAGGAATGTTGGGGAAGGTACATAGGTATGTCTGTGGCAGGTTAGTTGGCAGGGTGAGAAAGCAATTGGTGACTGACAGGACATACAAGACAAGACACAGGGATGGTGAAGAACATAAGAGGTGGGTGAACACCATGGTCAGGGTAAGGGTGAGGACCTCAAAAACCCATGGACATCAAGCTGGGTGACAGTAAGAATTGAGTCCTCACCCAGTGGACTATTATCACTGTCACCTCACTGCACCAATAGCTGCAGTGTCTGATGTCCGCATCTCCTTGTATTATTCAGTACAGTGATGAAGAGCAATGTATTAATCTAGCATAGCCATGCATCCACAGGGTGGCCCACAATCCTACACAACATCCCCAGCAGTTCTTCTCAGGTGATAAAATCACCCCCTCTGCTACTGCTCCCAGAGGGAACCACAGGTATATCTTCTGTGACAGAAGTACCTGAGGGGCCAGGTAGTGCTGGGGCAGCACAAGGGGTGCCACCATGTTGTGGCAGAGACATGCTGGGTTTTGGTGCCATAGCCAATGGACTAGGGGCAGGTGGATTCCATGGGCCAGGCCTATCCCACTCTGCTGTGGGGGGGGGGGGGCGAATAAAAACAACCCAAACAAAACAAAAGAGAAAATAAGGGTTGCGGTAAGAGAGATTGTACAAGTTGTCTTATTTGCTTGTTTAGGCAGAGAAGGGTGGTCTTCCAGTTCTTGGTTCTCACTTTTATATTTGTAGACAGTAGCTTCTTTTGCTTACTGTATAACCTAGTAATGACAGACTTGTCTCTGTCCAGGACAAAATAACAGTACCATACACGCTGCTGTAAAAGGCTGACACTTATACCAATTCCTCCCATTTTACTGCAGTGAGAATAGAACCCCTACCTAAGTGCACGCACTACAGAAGACAGTACTTAATACAAGCACCATGACTCAACTCTGACTTGGATTGTATCAGACAACACTTTATAGAGGATGACATCAGCAGTGTCTGTTGAGGGCAAGATAGTGTTCCACAGGTTGCTGTAAAAGGCTCACTGTAAAGTCCAGCAACGACTCACACACACACCAACCCCTCCAGATGTGGCTGCAGTGAGAATAGAACCCCTACCTATCTAGGTACATACACTACAGAACACAGGAATTAACGCAAGCACCACAACCCGTGTGTGATTTTGACAGGACTGCAGGTGAACTTATAGTAGATGACATCAGCAGGATATGTGGGAGACACAAGGTATGGAAGCCTGCATGAAATGGGGCTTGTGCAAGTATCAGAAAACTGGCAAGTCATGCCATTGGAGGGGTATCTGTGGGATACAGACTTCTGCTCTTCTGTCTAGACACACACGCTCACATACCCCACTTGACTGCAGTGAGACTAGAACCCCTATCTTTCTAAGTACACAAGTCTACAGAACATAGTACTTAATGCATGCACCACAGCACAAGTCTGATTTTTACAGGACTGCAGGCGAACTTACAGTAGATGACATTGGCAGGCCATGTGGGAGGCAAGGTTGGGAGGCCTGCATGAAATGGATGTGTAGGCTTGTTCAAGTATCAGAAAACTGGCAAGCCATGCCATTGGAGAGGTAACTGTGGGATACATACTTCTTCTCTTCTGTATAGACACACACACACACACACACACACACACACACACACACACACACACACACACACACACACACACACACACACATATACCCACTTGACTGATGTGAGAATAGAACCTGGTACTTAATTCACATGCCACGGCACAAGTCTGAGATTGGGAAGCCTGCATGGCTACATTGCTTCATAGTGTCATCTGAGGCTAGTAGCCTAATAACAGTAGCCTGTTTGGAAGCCTAGCTCTGTAACAACACAAGAACCCTTTTTGAGCATACTTGGCTGTTTGAGTTTTGCAGAGCAAGGCTGTGAGCACCACCAAGTGGCCTTGTCCATGACTGACCACACATTATATATAACACTTTGTATTGTGGTTGATATACGTGTGGAAAAAGTAATGAGACCCCAAAGTTGTAGTGCTTGTTTGGGGTGGTTTGGGGGGGACAAATGGATGTATTGTAAATATATGACATATAGTTATAGAATGCCCTTAGTTTCAATGTTTCCACATGTAGTTTTATGTCATACAAAGGAAATGGACAATAAACACCAATAATAAAATATCATATATACAATTCCATAGCTCAATGAGAATTGGATTTGCGCTATGGTTAACAATGTGTACATGCATGTGAGATAGACCTATTTGTGGGTAGGGAACAGTGCGCAAATGCAAGCCACATTGCTAATCTTTGCTACTATACCTTGGTCTTATCTGTACTTAAGACCGGCTTTTTGTGATGGCTAAGAGCATCAATTGAATGTATCTGTTTTCCATTTTGCAGTGTCTGCTTTCTAGGCAATCTGGTTTTCCCCTGTTTCTGCAATGTTGCACTCCACACAAACAAGACAAACTTAGCCAAACTGTTTTTTGGGAAGTGACACATCACGCAAAATTGAAATTAAAAGAAGACAGAGGAAAAGATGATAAAAGTAAGGGACACATACACAAAATTTGTGAAATCACAGTAAAAATTGATGGTATACATCACAAATCTCTACATATGTCAGGATTTGAACCCTCACAGCAATACAGCTTTAGAAAACAGGAGGGATGCCTTAGACCTCTTTGCACACAAACAACTTTGCATCAACAAAATGAAGTCATTCTTCAAACAACCAACTGCCTGAGAATATACACTGCTATCAAACCATCAGCTGTGATTTGTACATTTAATTCTCTTTACTATATTTGAACATAGAGCAGTTAGTGATCACACATGTCATTATTATGCTTACAAATATACAGCTCTATCTTACCTTTCTGTGTTTCTTGGTCATTCATCAGTTATCTAACACATGTCTAGTGTAAGTCATTCAGTAACATTGGCCTTAACATGTGAGAGGATATTAATTGGGAATAATATGATATGCAGCTGTCAACAAAGTGAATCCAAGGTTGGATGGCACAAACACGCATATACTGTTCTTTTTTTTTGGGGGGGGGGGTAGCATAGCTGAGTTACTGTTATGGCAGGAACAAGGGTACACTCCTCTTTGAGGGGGGCTCAGTTACTGTTATGACACAAACAACGTTGAAGTATGAAACTGCAATTTGTAACTTCTGTCTTTAATGATTTACCAGTACAAATGTATCATGCAAACTGAGGCCATGCAGGGAACACCAGTATTCTTCAGAGATATGACTGTGTGAATCTTTCACGCCTGAACTATACTAATTATTAATGGACAAATATAAGTAAAATAAGTGTCTGGTGTCTCATGTTAAGGTACTTTCTGTACAAATCTACCACTATTTACTTGCTTACTATAGCAAGTTAGGAAATAGAAAGATATGCCATAATATTATTAAAGAATATGCTCTAAGCTGAGGACGTACCTTGCAAATGCAGTAGTTGACACACCTTTAGTTCATGGTTGACTTTGTCTGATGGAAGCAGTACACAGCCAATACATGGGGAGTTAAAGGTTGTGTGAGTTGCCTGGCATCAATTTTTCTATATATATGTGAGTAGGATAAAGGTATTAGGCCCCTAGGTGGTCAGTGAATGTGCTGTGTATTGCCTGTGTCTGTCTACAGGGACAGCAGTTGGGGATTGCTCCTCTGAGTCCTCCTCTCACTGTGGCTGTGGTGACCTAGTTATTGGTGGGGGGGGGTATACCTTCCCATTGCTGATCCCTTGCTGCAGCTGTTTGCGCAGGATCAGATTGTGGATCACAGCACATACTGTGAATATTTGTCTACATGTGCATGGATTATACTGCAGAGCTGCACCGGATATGTCCAGGCACCAGAACTTGTGACTTCAGAAGCCTAAACACACACACTCTATGATGTTTCTAGTTTCAGCATGTGCCTCATTAGAGTTTTTCAATGGGTGTGTGTGTATGTGCTTCTGATGAGTATCATCAGCCATGGTTCCAGGGATTAGCCAGCATCCCCCATTAAATGGCCCTGTGAGATTTTCCCCTAGCAAGCATCTGGCACAGCTGTGATGTACACCAGGTATGGGAGTCATGATAATTGCCAGGGTTGCCAGCACACACATTCAAGATAATTCACTGTGCATTACACATGACTTGGCAGTTGATGGAGTGGTATCCCTTGAAGTTAATGTAGATCCTACCCTGCTCACCAGGTGTTGCATTCATGTGTACATGAGTGCAATCTGTGGCACCCAGTACTTTAGGGTACTGCACTACATGGTAAAACAATTCCATATTGCTGACCCTTTCTTCAGACCTATGGGGTAAAAATATGTGCTCAGTAGCATGTATGAGCATAGCATCCAGAAATTGGTGGAGGATCCTGGAGACTGATGCCTATGATACACCCACCATGTTCCCAGTTGGTCTTTGAAAAGTACCAGTAGCTGATATTCTAAGGACTACACATACCTAAGTTTCCACTAGGATGGGTTCCCCTTTGTTGTTTCTGGCTCCAAGTTGACGACAGCAGAGCTCACAGAGTTCTTGTAATGTATCCCTGTCCACCCTGTAGCACTCTACAATCTCCAGCTCATGTAGCACCTGGAAAGTTACCCTGGGCCTGAACACTTTTCTCCTTCTTGGCCTAGGCCTATTGTCAGCAGTACTGGCAGCATTTGATTCAGCTCTAGTGCATACAAATGCAGAATAGCTGCAGCAGCCCCTAACATTGTGTCATGTAAATATTTCCTTGTCTCTACTCCAGTGGTATTCAAGAACTGAGGAAAAAATAGAATGGAGGCTATGTGGATGCTTTATATATTGTTAAATAGCTCCACCATGTTGGATTAGTTGATTATCATGCAATTCATCTGCTTATGTTATAACTAGCATCTGTTAAACACACCTGGCGCTTGCTCATTAGTGAGCTATTTGCATCTCCATGCGCCTTCACATAAATAAGGTAAGCACAAGCAAAATTGATTGATCTTACTGAAGTCCTGTTTACATTTTTTGCATATCACTGGTTTCATTGTGGGTACAAAATTGATATTTTCTCCATTCTCATGATATCGTGCAAACATGGACCATAAAAAGTGAAGGAAGGTTGCACACCCTGTAGTCAAACCCAGGACCATCTATATTCCAGCCCTAACACCACATGTGCCGCCACAGGAATAGTTATGTAAGAAGCCACAGAAACATGCATTCATTCCTCTGTTTCCCTGGTTGCGCTAAGGACCGTATTGTGCAAACAATGGCAAAGTAAAAAAAAACTGGACAGAAACTACACATATTAACAACCAAATAATGAGGATGACACAGAACTTGGGAATTGTGCATTTCTTACATTCACTTTTACCCTTTACAGCCCTACATGTTCACCTCTACAAGTATAACCTGACTTATCCCCTTGATGGCAGCATTCACTGTTGCCATGCATTCAACATGGACCCTGTGGAAGTGCCTACAAGAAGTGAACATCCCTACAAAGTTACTCTTTTTTGAGATTCAACAATTCTAATGAGTTTTGACCTCATTTGCATCTGCACTGTGCTGACATCTCAGAATCTACACAGTTAGTAACCAGGTGAGCAGGGAAACTGAATGGGAGCCCAATGTTGTAACAGAAGAATACATGTTTTAATAAAATGGGACTGTAATCCATCAGCTACATAATGCTTATGCTTACATTACAGTATAATAATCTGTTTCATGACATTTAAACATTTTAGCAGCCTGCATTACTTACGAGTATATTCTTCATTTGGGGGTGGGGGAGCAATGTGCAATTAGGTAATAATATGTGTGGTGTTACAAGTTAAGGTCAGTTCTGTACTCTTGTTTTTGTGTAGACTCGTTTCCGTGGCTATATTTGGAAAGTTTTGGAATACACGGCGAAGATGGACACGGAATCTAAATGGTTGCTTTAGAGGTTGTTGAATCACTCCACCATTCTAGTTTGCTTCATTAGCATAAAATTCAGCTACTTATGCTGTAATTTGCATGCCACAAATTTTCCATGTTTGTGCATGAGTGTGGGCTGCTGCTTACCGCTATGCATAGTTTGCTGAATCTAAAACTTTTCGCAACCATGTGCGCATTGTACCGTGACACTCACATGGTCAAATTTATCATGTAAGCTTCACTGAATACCCCCAACTGTTCATAATTGAGTCATTGGGTCCTTGTACATAGCCTGTAGTAATTCTATCAATGTTTTTAGGACTTTGAACCACCACATAACTGCCCAAGTCAGCTTTCTTGGGACCTTGTCATATGCTTTCTCCAGGTCTACAAATGCCCAGTTGGACTTTTCTCATCTGTAGCATCTTCTCAACTGTGTCGCACTGCAAACTTTGGACTGGTTGTGATACATCCTGATCTGAATCTGAACTGCTTATTTCCCATCTAGCTTTCTGTTACTCTGCATATTCTTTTATTATTCGCCCTTTCCAGAACTTTCAATGTGACAAGAGTTTGATACCTCTGTACTGCCCATTGTTGTGAATATCCCTTTGTTCTTGTACATTTGCACTGTTGTGCTTATTCTCCTGTCACCTGGGATACGCCATTTTCTTCATACTGCTAAGAGTACCCTCAGGGGCCATTCTTCCCCATCTCACCCAATATCTTGATCATATTTGCTGTGACCTCATTTGACCCTGTTGCTTTCCCTGACTTAATTTTCTTTAGTGATGTTCTTACTTCTTCTAGGATGGGCTCCTCCTTTTTTTCATCACAGGCTGTGTATTGGGCAATACAACTTCTCTGAAATTTTCTTCATTTCAAAGCTGCTGGAAGTAGTCCGTCCATCTCTTTTCGATTTCCTCTAGGCTGGTGAACAGGTTGTTATTGGCATCCATTATGAAGGGTGTCTGACTGTCTTCTTCATCTTTCTGCATTTGATTTGTAAGCTGATAGAGTTTCTTTGTGCCATTTACATTGTCACTTTCCAGAAGGTGGTAGAGTGCCTCTGATGCTTTGTTCTTTGCTACTGCAACTCCTCTCTTAGGCTCTTTGTTAGCAAATCAGTATTCCTTATTTCCTGGCCCATCTTTTCTATCTCTCACGTTTTACTGTACTACTTCCTGTACTTATGCATTCCACCATCAGCTTTCCTTATGCACCTTGTTTCCATACCTGGCTTGACCATGTGTTTATTCTACAGGCTTCACACATGCTGTTTTGAGGTGCTGTCATTTTTCTCCAACGCCAGCTATTTACTCTTCTTCCTGAGGTGCCAGAGCCCAGAATAATTCCTTGAACTGTTGTGATTCCTCTCTGTTGAGTTTAGAGCCCTCTCTTACCACTACTTGCAGCTGATTTTGGCCGCCAGTTGTTTATCCTGCAGGCCAATTGTTTCACTGGGAATGACTTTGCAATCACTGATTCTACACCAATACCCTTTCCTTACTAGGAGGAAGTCTACCTGAGTTGTATGTTGGCTACTCTTGTATGTGAATTTCTAACTCTCTCTCTCTCTCTTACTGAGCTATGTGTTGGCCACCATCAGGCCATTTGCCAATCAGAAATCTGTAGTGCACAGTATCACCAAAATACTGGAATGGCCTCCTCTTCTTTATTTCTGATGCCCTACCCACGTGGACCCAAACAGTCCACATACTCAAGACTGTCTACCCTGATATGTGCATCTGTCACTCAGTATCAGCAACAATTCATGTTGTTCTGGTTTATCTAGTAGGTCCTGGAGCTGCTGCCTGAGTGCACACTTTTCCTCACAACCACAACCCTGAGATTATGATTACTGGCCCATCATTAAACTGGTGTCTGATTGCCATGAGTCTCTCACTAATTATGATTACATCCCTCACTGGCTTCTGAATTCTCTCTTTCACCACAATGTCCACACCATTTCTAGCCTGTCCCCCTCCTGAGTAGTAGACTCTGGATTCCAAGCCAAGTGGCTTTGCTGCACTGGCTTTCCATATTGTCTCCTAAATATATAAGATGTTTAGCTTCCTCCTTATCATGTCATCCACTTCCAAACTTCATCCTGTTAGTGAACCTGCACTGAATGTAGCAATTCTTATGTCGTGTTTGGCAGGCTGATTGGTTTTATGTCCAGCATTTCACTCAACAGAGCTATCCCAGATAACCCAAGTTGGGCATCTGTACACCAGTGGGCCAGTAGCCTATTGACCCAGGGCTGCTGGGGCTTTATGGCAGGTGCACTCTAGCCAGAACGGGCACATACACCCCTCCCATTATTAGCATGGATACCTGGTGTACATCATGTCCATTTGGTGACATTAGTCAGCACAACAAAATCACCTAGAGCCAATGTTTACACACGAGTGGCCTGCTGTGGTGCACAGTCTGTGATCTGTGTTCTCCTCTATTGAGGATACTTTGCACTGCAATTGATGCTCAATACAGTTGGTCTATACAACTCTTCCCCCTACAGGGCACCAGTCTGTGTTGTTGCTCACAGCTCCACTTCCGGGTGAGTTTATGGTAAAATGGTGGAAACACTCTGCATGTTTTTAAGAGGTGGGTGGAACCTCAAAGAGACCAATAGACAACATGCAAACCCCATACAGACATTGGCTGGATGTCAGGACCAAACCTTGTACCTTGTACATGGGAGGTGAAGACCCTAACCATTATGCCATCTGTTCATATTGTTTCTTTCCTTTTAATGGTTGTTTCACAAGTTCAGATGATTTGGAGGTTTAGTTCCATGAAGTGGATAGCACCTGCAATTTTTCCTCATTAATTGTTTGTTTGTTTGTGTCTTTCGGCTTTTCCCGGTTAGGGGTCACCACAGCGGAACTCCAGTCCGCTAATGATTGGCAGTAGAGTTTTACGTGCTGGCTTGCCGGGCCTAACGCACAACCTTCAACAAAGGAATGCCCATTCACGCATGTCGCCACACAGAAGACGCTCTAACTGAGAATCGAACGGGCAACGTCTAACTGTGAGGCGACAACACTACCGCAGCACCGATAATTTGCCTTCAGTGTAAGAGGTAACATTAATAAATTCAGTAGTGCATTGCAAATCCACTATAGTTATAGAAGACGTATTGCTGTAGATTTTTAAACAACAGTTGGCATCATGGGAAAAAAATTAGATGTCAGAATGACAATCTATAGGAGATCTGTTTGCTGTAATAAGGTAGCAGTTGATTTGCATTCTGTTTACAGATTCCTGCTGCATTAATATCTGCCAAGTAGGTCTAATGTGTGAAGTAACTTTTCCTCGTCTACACCTTTCTTCTCTGCTAGTAATCTCAAATAATTACAGCAACTTGTAAAATGTATGCATCGTATTCAAAGATTGCAAATTCTATTTTAGTGCATACAGTAGACTCCTTATCTGGTCTCGCTGGGACCGGACCTTAGGCTGAATAAACGAATGGCTGGTTAATCAGAAAAAAGAATACAAAATAGCATTTATAAGTTATAAATAAGCTAGAATAACAGGATTTGTTAGTATGCATTTTTCTAATGTATATGAGTCTAAAACTCAAATGTCTATCATTATTTAGCCCAGAAGAGGCAGAAGTGTTTTTCTTCTCTGTTGTCTTCTGCTAGGCTACAGAAGAAATTTGATGGCTGGTTAAAGAGGAGGCTGGGTAAAGAGTGACCGGATAAGAGGGAGTCTGCTGTAACAGATAGCATATTTGATTTAAATAAGTTCAAACGGAATAGAAAGTTCCAACTAAGAAAAATTAGTGATTGCAAATCTTTTTTTATAAGAATGTGGGGTGTTGTGCTATGTAAATAAGAGAGAGTCCAAACATTGCTGAACAGATATAGAACCCTTGGATAAGTATATGTCCTGTTTAAAAGCTTGCACAAACCTGTTCAGCAGTCTTATTAGTATAGGGTTGGTATGGAGCAGAACAAATATACTTGTCAATGTGTTCTTTCTTAAATGATGTAAAGTCTCTAGATGAGATTTATGATCTGTTGTCACTAACAAGTTCTTTGGATTTCAGAGGATGCAAATGACCTTTTTCATGATAATGGAGTCTATCAATTATACTTCAGGTAAGATTTATTCAACATGTCTGAATGCCACATATAAGTATTTTTCAAATATCCCTGCAAAATTGCTGTGAATTCTTTGCCTAGATCCACCTGGTCACACTAATGGGTAAACAGGTCTGTGAGTTGACATTTTCTGTGGTTGTTGGCATGGTTGATGATTTCTGCTTGTTGTTCAGACTTAGTCTTTTTTTAATGTCACCAAACAAAACTACAGGCCACAGTCTTTATCCACACCACACATTGATGACCAAACTGTAGCTCTTCAGGAACTTGGGATATGCAGCTACCCCCATGCTCAACATTATATAACTTACATACGCAAATACACCTTGCTCACTGTAATTTTGATGAACTTATTGAGTGAAAGTAAAAGTTCCTTATTGCTGTGAGCCTCTGCACCTGTGTCTCATAAAGTCACTCATACCAGCAGAGCTGACGGGCTGGGATATAGCAACATATACTGACAAATGGTAGAAGTGGCTGATAATATCTTCATTTGTTTAATGTAAAAATATCTGCAATGATATATTGATCTTTATGTTGTACTTAAGAGGCAACCTTAAAGTCCGTCTGCATCTGAATAAAGAATGCCTTTGTTTATGCATGTAAGGGCAGAAATTAGTACTGCTCAGGATTTCATTCTAGCTCTTGCTTGACAAGACATACCTTCTTTATGGGCTAAACATGGTAACATGGTTTAAGTTGTTTGAGGGCATGGTGATCCATAAAGAGATATGTTTCCAAATTCCATATATGATTCTCTACGCTTCTGCTTCAGTTTGGACATGGCTCTTTTCAGACTACGAGTCTTTCTTCATCATTAGTTAGCACATGACAAACGAAGTACCAATGCGGTATTGTGATGTTACATGACAGTTTAATACTATTGAGAATTGCAGTGAGTCAATACTTTTTTGTGATGACAGTTGCTCCTTAGCTTTCTGCAATGCAGATTCACATTCTGTTAACCAACGCTACTACTTGCTGTTATATAAGACAATATTTAAAACATTTAGAACAGTTGCCAGTTTATATACATAATATGCTGTAGTAGTTAACCAGAACAAGGAACAATCTGAGTAGTGCAATCCAATAGTTTGAGCTGATGCTCAACAATGACTCTTGCCTTGTCTGGGGACTTGCGCAGCCTTGCCTTAACAATGACATGCTCTAGGTATTCCAATGGCCTTTTAAACAAAAGTCTCATTTCTCTTGCTGAACACAAGGTCTGCATTCAGGTTTTTTAGTCTTTCGGCTTTTCCCGATTAGGGGTTGCCACAGTGGAACTCTGGTCCGCTCATGATTGGCAGTGGATGTTACGGTGCCGAGTTGCCAGCCCGATGCCCAACCTTCAACGAAGGCATGCCCATTCATGCTCACACCTACCAGCATGTCTTTAACATCGCTTGACCAAGGGGAGGACATGCAGACTCCACACAGAAGGCGCTTCAGCCAAGAATCGAATGGGAGAACCTGTTGCTGTGAGGTGACAACACTAACCACTGCACCACCGTGGCAGGTTAAGGTCTGCATTCAGGTGCTCAGTTTCATTTCACCCTGCCACAGGTACATCATCCAAATAATGGTTTACCTTGACTTGTTCAAGCTGCTTTTCCTTGTTGAACTTATACTGTTCTCAGTGTTGCTTTCTGGTATTGCAGCTATGTCTAAGGGCTCAAAGCAATGTTATTGATTGTTTTTCAAGGTCAATGGGTGGTGGAGAAAGAAAAAGAGAGAGAGACAGAGAGAGTGAGAAAGAGAGAAATGATTATTATTTAAATAGTTCAAAAATGACAGTATTCATTTGAGTTGGAGTAACATTAGAATGATGATATGTAAGTAAAGGGGTGTGGGGAGCAACACCCTCTACCAAAAAAAAATATTTTTAACTGCTGCTGTTGTTATGCATGAATTCCAGATATACTTGACTACATAAGTTTAGTGCTTATATGGACTCAGGATAAAGGGTCCCATGCCATAATGAGTCAGCTGTTGTGTTTAACAGTTGTGCAAATTGAAATAACAGCAGAACCCCTAATAGCACTTTGCATTGGAAAAGTCCCACAATATTTGTTGTGGTAACTCTTTGGAATGTGGCAGGCATAATGACAATTGTAAGTGGTACACAATTGTAATAGAATGTCCTTTGTTAGTTGTAATTGTAAGATTTTTTCTAGCTTTTCATCAGTTTTATCTGTAAGTAAAATGTGACAGGTTTAACTTAATGAAGTATTGCCATTTGACAGTGATTCAAAAAGACTGTCTGCATGTCACCAGGGTTATCTCCATGCCAGTATCAGGTTATAGCATTATAATCACTGCCAGTCCTCAGTGACCCCTTCTTTATCACCATGGAAACTGCTGGACAAGGTACTCCAACCTGAGTATGCAAGTTAATTCCACTTCAGCGTTTGGCTGCAGTACAGAAGCACTGACATGGTGTGGCAACATGCCTCCACCTTTCCCTTGAATGTGCTCAGAATGTTTGAGAAAACAACTGCATACTTTTGCAACAGGTCTCTGATGTGTATAGGAGAAATCGTTTACTCTCTTGCCTGCTTAGTTTTAATTTACTTATTATATCACAACCAAAAGCAGGGGGTAATCACCCTTGACTAGATACAGAGGAACTTTAGTGGATCATTTTTAAGACATCATTTGCATATCCACAACTCTGTCTGAGGAAATTGTCTATCCATATATTTTAACATAATATCAGTAGGGTTGAGGGTTTACTGTTTCAAAATTATCTTACATTTTTCCATGGAAATGGAAATCTCTATCCAAGTGATGGGTTCATTTCCATTGGGAAGTCTCAGTTTGTGACATTACATATAACAAAGCTAGCCCCTTGGTGGTGCAAAGATTGGCTCTAGGTGATATAGTCACATTGACTAATATTGATTTAACACCCCAACACCAGGTAAAAATGAGAAATAGCAGTTTGTTGAGGACTCAGATGTTGTCTTTCACCTTTTCTGAAAGTATATGCAATGCTAACTCTATGTCAATGCCATTAATTTTCATTCCAAACACATCCATGCTAGTTACATGTCTGTTTTAGAGTAGTGCTTCTTCCCGACCAATTTCTGTTTCTTTTATGCATTCCAGCATTTACTTTTCTGTTCCTTTATTCCACAGTTACTGTAGTAATTATCATTACTAGCCATCGGTATTACTGTGGTGGTTTGTTTTCCCAAAATATTTATATTTTTTTCAGAGTTTTAATGTAGAAACACTAAAACCATTGATCTTCAGATAGACCCTAAACTGCAACGATTCTCCAGCGAAGCAGCAATTTGGACAGCTTTTCAGAATATTACTATAACTTTAGTTTGGAGGCAGTTCTGTTTAGCTTCATTCTTTAATCCAGTGACATTTTTTAATACACTGAGGTGTACCTCCTAGAGTTATAGTTTTAGAGTAGTTTGACAGGCTCTTCATTCCAGCCACATATTATGTGACGGTCTCTACTTCCTTCTGACTGCATTGTGAAAAATAAATAAATAAATAAATGAAGCCTGCTATTACAAGTTCTCTAGGAGAAAAGTTGCATAATGATTACAATATTAGCAAAAGTTTGGTTACTTTGACTTCTCTCGTGCAATCTGAATATGTAATGATTTATTTATTTAGTGGTATTTGTTTACTGTGAAAATCCAGCTGGATAATTTTGTCCATTTTCAGCGGAGGCCTGGGGAGTAAAGCTCCACAAGTAAAAGAACAGATAATGCATATACCCAAGTGAAAACTGACATCCTATTGTAATATACTGTAAATACATAGATTAATACAAATATTAATACACAAATAACGTGAAATAATACACATATAGCATATCATTAAGACAAGACAAATACAATATCATGTAGCACTGAAACATGTTGACATGTTTTAAGTGTGGGAGTTTGTTACTCACTCATAAAGCAAATGTCAGGAACATTCAAACAGCAGGTAAGGAGGAGGACAGAAAGGGAGGGAAGAGTGGGCTAAGTATTTGTTAGGGGTAATACGTGGTGCAGATATACGGGGCTGGAGAAATATTGAATAAAAGCAAGAGTAAGGGAAATAAAAACAAGGAAAAGGCGAGAGAGGTGTATAAAGGTATTACAGGAGAAGGAACTGAAATTATTAGCCAGGACAGCAGCATGTGCAAAGCCAGGAGACAGACAGAAATTCTTTTAGTTGTAGCTTAAATACACGAATGTTACGTATTTCCCTGATTGGTGCAGAGATCATATTCCAGACTTTTTTTTACACAGTGTAAGTAGAGACTTTGGCCACAGTTTTTTTTAAGGCTTATATATGTCAAGTAACTTTTTGTCAGAAGATCGAAAGTGACAATGTGGGAGGTAGTGGTGCAGGATTGCACTTAATAGCTGACACTGTGCAGGAAGTGGAGTTAAATATAATTTTATGTGTTAAGAGAAGTTGGGCATAATTTAGTTGCTGGGATAATTCTAGCCAATTTAGAGTTTTTACTGCATAACAGTGATGTAGTCTTTGACTTGCATTAGCTGTAAAACTAGCTACCTTTTCGTAACACTGTTCTAGTTCAGATTGTAGGGTGACCTGGAAGTTAATGAGGAAGGGAAAACCTTATAATAGAAATGGGAATAGTTATGTAATTCCAAGAGTGATGGATGCAGTTAGGCATTTTTGGCTCCATATACAATTCTTATTTTTAGTGTTTTTTTTAATATTGTTGTGTATATGGAGATCATATTTGAGGTTGTCATCTATCGTGACCCCCAGAAGTTTTGTACGGGGTACTACTTCATTTGGTGTATTGATGAGGGATGTGATTTTAAATTTATATTTCTCATGGGTAAGTGATGTGGGGAAAATAAAAGGAGTTTGGTTTTCCTTGGATTAAGAAGGGGTTGGTAATTACAAAGCCAGTTATCAATCGACTTAACGGCAAGCTTTGTAATCTTTTCTAGGTTTTTACATCGAGAGACAGAAAAGGGTAGAATCATCTGCATACTGTACAAGGGATGCTTGTTGTAAAGAAATATGAAGATTGTTTATAAAGATATTAAATAGAAGAGGAACAAGGATAAAGCTTAGTGGGACACCTGTATTGATGGCTAGGTAAAGGGAAAAGACAGAATGCCATTTGACTGCCTGGTAGTGTTCTAACAAGTAATTATTAAACCACTGAAGTGTATGGTATGTGATACCTATTATGGGCAGTTAGAGCAGGATTTTTAATGAGACACAATGTCTAAAGCTTTTGATAAATAAGGAAGATATGAGTTTATCTCTATACTTGCCTTTATGTGTTATCTGTAAAATTTAGGCAAGCAGTTGTCATGCTGTAAGCAGGTCTCAAACCAGGTTGAGTATCAGTTAACTGTTTCCTTAAGAGTTGCTGATATAGTTGTTTATGGACACATTTTTTCCAATATTTTTGAGAGAGGAGATAAGATGGCAATAGATCTGAAATTAGATATCTCAGCCATAAACACACCTTTTTATCTTCGGCTATATCATTTGTCAATAGAAAGTAATATGATGAGTGGGAAGGTCACTGAAAAACAATCAGTAAAAACAAAATGAAAACTCCAGCAAAGCTAGAACTTCCACTGAATGACTTCCCAAGCCTCCTGTATCAGAGGCACATGAGATATATGCAAATGATCTTTATGTACATCAGGTGTTTTGTCTAATTGGTGATTCTGAATGCTCATGACTTCTTTTATCAGTTTAATTGAAAATTTCAGGTCAATAAAGCCAAACCCTGCTAGCTTTGGATATGCATATTTCAGCCTTGTTATGAACTCATCACCACAGCACAAGTGGAGTGTTTGACTAAGCATAAGAAACCAATGGCTGTTATACCCAAGTGATGTCCATTATCATTAGGGTCACTGCAAAAATATCGCAAACTACAAGCTAAAACAATGAGTGAGAAGGTCACCGAATAACCAATCAGTAAACACAAATTGAAAACTCCAGCAAAGCTAGAACTTGAAGTGACCTTCCAAACCTCTTGTATCAGAGGCACATGGGGTATATGCAAATGATCCTTATGAACATCAGGTGTTTCAGCTAATTGGTTTATTGGCCTGAAATTGTCCATTAAAATGATGAAACAACTCATGGGCATTCAGAATCTCCAATTAGCTGAAGCACCTGATGTTAATAAGGATCATTTGCATATATCCCATGTGCCTCTGATACAAGAGGTTTGGGAGGTCACTCAGTGGAAGTGCTAGCTATGTTGTGGTTTTTATTTTGTTTTTACTGATTGTTTTTTCAGTGACCTTCTCACTCATTGTTTAAGTTTGTCATTTGGGATTTTTTGCAGTGACCCTAATGATAATGGACATATGTTGGGTATAACAGCCCTGTGTTTCATATGCTCAGTCAAACACTCTACTTGTACTGTGCTGATGAGGTCATGAAAAGGTTGGAATGTGCATATTCATCGCTAGTGAGGTTTTTGCTTTATTGGCCTGAAATTGTCCATTAAAATGATGAAACAAGTCATGGGTATTCAGAATTGCCAATTAGCTGAAACACCTGATGTTCATAAGGATCATTTGCATATATCCTATGTGCCTCTGATACAAGAGGTTTGGGAAGTCAGTCAGTGGAAGTTCTAGCTTTGCTGTAGTTTTAATTTTGTTTTTACTGATTAGTTTTTCAGTGACCTTCTCACTCATTGTTTGTTTGGGATATTTTTGCAGTGACCCTAATGATAATGAACATCAGTTGGGATGCCCTGTGTTTCTTATGCTTAGTCAAACACTCTGCTTATGCTGTGCTGATGAGGTCATAACAAGGCCGAATTATGCATATCCACAGCTAGTGGGGTTTAGTTTTATTGGCTTAAATTTGTCCATTAAAATGGCAAAACAAGTCATGGGCATTCAGAATCGCCAATTAGCTGAAACACCTGATGTTCATAAGGATCATTTGCGTATATACCATGTGCCTTGGATACAAGAGGTTTGGGAGGTCACTCAGTGGAAGTTTTAGCTTTGCTGGAGTTTTCATTTTGTTATTACTAATTTTTCAGTGACCTTCTCACTCATTGCTTTAGTTTTTTGTCTGGGATATTTTTGCAGTGACCCTCATGATAATGGACATCGGTTGGTTATAACAGCCCTGTGTTTCTTATGCTTAGTCAAGCAGTCTGCTTGTGCTGTGCTGATGAGGTCATAGCAAGTCCGAAATATGCATATTTACAGCTAGTGGGGTTTGGCTTTATTGGCCTGACATTTTCCATTAAAACAACAAAACAAGTCATGGGCATTCAGAATCGCCAATTAGCTGAAACACCTGATGTTTTTAAAGATCATTTGCATATATCCCATGTTCACAGGTTCATAGGATGGTACTAGGCTATCAGCCCTAGTGCCTATACAAACCTAGCCATAACAATTCCCTGGCTATTTCTTCCCACACTATTTACTTCCCTGGAGCACTGTCTAACAGGGTGACTGACATGATCCCCGGGGTAAATTCCCTTTCTCCCACCCAATCATCAAGGTTCCTTTTGAAGAGGGCCAAAGAGGCACTCTGCTTGACATGTATGGGCAGTCTATTCCAGAGTCTGGGGAGTCTCTGGGTCAGGAACCTATCCCACCAGCATGTTTTGTTTATTGTGATGACAAGGTTTAGATCCCTGGAGCATGTGGCTCTGAGGGATTGGGATTTCTTTAAGTGTAGCATGTCCAACAGCTCTGGGTTTGACATGGCCTTGTATGTTAAGCAGAGATTGCCTCAGAGAAGACAATATGCGACAGAGTATAGCTGGAGTTTTTTAAGGCGGTCAGCAGAGGGCATGTGCTTTATGCCTGAGATTCTTTTAATGAAGTATTTCTGCGGCCTTTCCAGTTGTTGCAGATGTCTTGAGAGGTACATACCAAATGGGGCATTGTATTCTATAATGGGTCTAATAAGGGATGAGTACAGTGGCAATTACCTCCTTTTTTCTGGATGAAAAGCCCTTAGTGATTAGATGTGCCACATAGAAGGATTTCCTCACTGTTGTGTCGATGTGGTTATTGAAGGTAAGACCACTGTCCACCTGTGTCCCTAAGTCTCTTATCACACTTTCTGTGTTTAGTGTACTACCACCTATGTGGTAATTCATGGGTACATGTTTTTTTCCCCAAAGGGGATAACTATACATTTCTTGGCATTGAGCTTGTGCCCATGGCTCTGGCACCAAGCATCTGTTTCTATAAGGCCCTTTTGTAGAATATCGGCATCATTTGGGAATTCAATAATGGCTCCCAATTTGCAGTCATCTGCGAACTTTGTTAGCCAGAGTCCCTTAGTGTTGGCCTGTACAAGAGGTTTGTGAGGTCACTCAGTGGAAGTTCTAGCTTTGCTGGAGTTTTCATTTTGTTTTTACTGATTGTTTTTTCAGTGACCTTCTCACTCATTGTTTTAGTTTGTTGTTTGGGATATTTTTGCAGTGACCCTAATGATAATGGACATCAGTTGAGTATAACAGCCCTTTGTTTCTTATGCTTAGTCAGACACTCTGCTTGTGCTGTGCTGATGAGGTCATAAGGCTGAAATATGCATATCCACAGCTAGTGGGGTTTGGCTTTATTGGCCTGAAATTGTCCATTAAAACGATGAAACAAGTAATGGGCATTCAGAATCACCAATTAGCTGAAACACCTGATGTTCATTAGGATCATTTGTATATATCGCATGTGCCTCTGATACAAGAGGTTTGGGAGGTCACTCAGTAGAAGTTCTAGCTTTGCTGAAGTTTTCATTTTGTTTTTACTAATTGGTTTTTCAATGACCTTCTCACTCATTGTTTTAGTTTGTTGTTTGAAATATTTTTGCAGTGACCCTAATGATAATGGACATCAGTTGGGTATAACAGTCCTGTGTTTCTTATGCTTAGTCAAACACTCTACTTGTGCTGTGCTGCTGATGTCATAACAAGGCCGAAATATGCATATCCACAGCTAGTGGGGTTTGGCTTTATTGGCCTGAAATTGTCCATTAAAATGATGAAACAAGTCATGGGCATTCAGAATCGCCAATTAGCTGAAACACCTGATGTTCATAAGGATCATTTGCATATATTCCATGTGCCTCTGATACAAGAGGTTTTGGAGGTCACTCAGTGGAAGTTCTGGCTTTGCTAGAGTTTTCATTTTGTTTTTGCTCAATAGAAAGTAATCAGAACTATCAATGTATGTTATCCATTGTTTTTCTAGAGTTAGAATAAACAGATAAGAAAACTATTCAGAGAGGATAAACAATGTCAGAAGCCAATGTGTGTGCTTGTTTACTTCCTAACCAAATACAGACATTCCATATCACCAGCATTTGCTTTTTGTGGTTGAAGTATAAAAAAGAAATATAGTTCTCACCTGTTTGCATGCACACACACACACACACACACACACACACACACACACACACACACACACACACACACACACACACACACACACACACACACACACACACACACATCCAGTAACAGATATGGAGGAAATGATAACAACTATAAACATTTCATATGCTTATCTTTTTACCTGTGCAATTTTTAGTAACACACACACACACACACACACACACACACACACACACACACACACACACACACACACACACACACACACACACACACACACACACCCTTATTGCTGTCTAGCTAAGCTACTACAGTATTAATTATCACCTTATAACTAAGAATTTAGCACAAAGACATGACACAATTTTTAACATTTGACTGACACAGTATATAGCCAATGGGTTTTTAACCAGATTGTTTAACAAAATCTTGGAATGATAGAGGATGCCTGAAGAGTGGAGACGAAGTGTATTGGTACTAATTTTTAATAATAAGGGTGATGTACAGAGCTGTAGTAACTACAGAGAGATAAGATAAAATTGATTAGCCACAGTATGTAGTTTTGGTAAGGAGTAGTGGAAGCTAGGTTAAGAAGAGGGGTGATGATTAATGAGCATCAGTATAGGCTCATGCCAGGAAGAGCACTACAGATGTGATGTTTGCTCTGAGGGTGTTGATGGAGAAGCACAGAGAAGGTCAGAGGGAGTTGCATTGTGTCTTAGTGGACTTAGAGAAAGCATATGAGAGGGTGCCTAGAGAGGAGTTGTGGTATTGAATGATGACGTTGGGAGTGGCAGAGAAGTATGTAACAGTGGTACAGGATATGTACGAGGGTAGTGTGACAGTGGTAAGGTCTGTGGTAGGAGTGATGGATGCATTCAAGGTGGAGATGGGATTACATCAAGGATCACCTCTGAGCCCTTTCTTATTTGCAATGGTGATGAACAGGTTGACAGACGAGATCAAACAGGAGTTCCTGTGGACTATGATGTTTGTGGATGACATTATGATTTGTAGTGAGAGAAGGGTACAGGTTGAGGAGACCCTGGAGAGGTGGAGACATGCTCTAGAGGGGAGAAGAATGAAGGTCAGCAGAACTAAGGCAGAATACATGTGACAGGGAGGACAGAAGAATGGTGAGGATGCAGGGAGTAGAGGTGGTGAAGGTGGATGAGTTTAAATACTTGGGATCAACAGTTCAAAGTAATGGTGAGTGTGGGAGAGAGGTGAAGAAGGGAATTCAGGCAGGGTGGAGTGGCTGGAGATGAGTGTCAGGAGTGATTTGTGACAGATGGATACCACTAAGAGTGAAAATGAAGGTCTGCAAGATGGTAGCGAGACCAGCTGTTATATGAGTTGGAGATTGTAGCACTGACAAAAAGACAGGAGTCAGAGCTGGAGGTGGCAGAGTTAAATATGTTAAGATTTGCATTGGGTGTGATGAAGATGGACAGGAGTAGAAATGAGTATATTAGAGGGTCAGCTCAGGTTGGACGATTTGGTGACAAAGCCAGAGAGGTGAGATTGCGATGGCTTGGACATGTGTTGAGGAGGGATGCTGGGTATATTGGGAGAAGGATGCTAAGGATGGAGCTGCCAGGTAAGAGGAAAAGAGGAAGGCCTAAGATGAGGTTTATGGATGTGGTGAGAGAGGACATGCAGGTGCTTGGTGTGACAGAGCAAGATGCAGAGGTCAGAAAGAAATGGAAACAATTGATCCATTGTGCCGACCCCTAACAGGATCAGCCAAAAGTAAAAGAAGAAGTATATAGTCACTTAATATAATTTTTATCCTTGAGTTCACTCCTAGGAACCAGATTTTTTTACCATTACTAATGCTTTGTTGTTGTCAGCTCTCAAATGCAGTTTTTGAGTGTTTTAATGGGCCTCTTTCGAAAAGTTACATCACTAAACTACTGCCTTTCAACACATGCTTTCCTGTCACAAGTATCTTTTTTGCAGTTCACAAATTTCTTTATAATTTCCAAATCTGGTTTATTTGATTGTTTTTTCTACTCATTCTGTACTCCAAATTGTTTTAGTTTCAGTTAAGCTGGATCTTTTTATGTTTTACTTTTAATTTATTCAGATGCTAATGCTTTTGGAACTGCACAGTAAACTAACTTGGACCGAGAAGTGATGCAGCGATAATGTTGTCACTTCACAGCAAGAGGTTCTCCAATTTGATTCTTTTGTGGCGTGCCTTCTGGTCAGAGTCTGCATGTCTTTCCTGCATTTGTGTGCTTTTCCTTCAGGTGCTGCAGTTTCCTCCCACATTACAAAGACGTGTCTGGAGCATTTCTCCCCAGGCCTTCGCTGAAAATTGGCTTAGTTCCATGTCGGATTTCCCAGTAAACAAATGTTAAATAAATTAAACTATCATAGTGATATGGCCCTATCCTACCTTTTCAGTGTCTATGGTTAATAATCAAACAGCATGTTCATTGAATGGCTGTGCATTGAATACTAACCGTCGGAACTTCCTTTAATCAAATGGCCATTTCATCGTAATGATTTTCACTGAACGATGATAGTTGGCTAACATACAGGAAGTGTTACCAAATACTTACTTACTGGTAATGTAGCTATAGGGAAACCTGTGCTTTCACAGCAAAAATGTCAAAGCACCCAATCAATCGTGAGGGACTTGGTCACCCAGGTTGATAGCAACCTGACTTTTGACAACCATGTTGCCTTCGTTGTGCGGAAGTTTTCTACATGGCCCACCTCATAAGTAAGGGTATTTCATCCAGGAACAAGGAGGTCATAACACCCCTGTAACTCCTCCTTTATCAGACCCATTATTGAGTATAATGCCCCCTTCAGCATGTACCTTGCCATGCACATGCAGCAGTTGGAGAGACCACAGAGATTCTTAATCAGGAAAATCCAGGGTCTCAAATACTTGCCCTATACAGATAGGCTAAAGGTCCTGTCCCTCTACTCAGTCTCATACAGACTGCTCAGAGATGAACCATGTCTGGCATACAAGGCTGTCTCAAAATCAGCCTTGATGGAGTTGCTGCATATCCGTAAGTCAAACTCCACTTGTGCAACCCACACGCAATGTCTCAATCTGGTCTGTGACATTAATAGAACTTGTTGGTGGGATAGATTTGTGTCCCAATGACTCCCCCATCTGTGGAATAGACTTCCTCTCCATGTCAAGCAGAGTACCTCACTAGTCCTCTTTAAGAGGAACCTGGACGACTGGATGGAAAACAGAAAATATACCCCTGGGATCCCACCTGTGTCCCTGTTGGACAGGGAAAACAGGTGCTGACTTTGTGGGAACATGGGTGAAATTCTTGACTAGGATTATAAGGGTCTCCGGGCCAATAGCCTAGTATCATCCTATGAATCTATGAGAAATATGGAAGTAGTAAAATCTTTAATTCAAAGCACAATACAGACTCACAAAGCTTTCATGATCAACCTTTCATCAGTATGTAAAACAATAGTAAAATATGGCCTTTTAAATACATTAAAAAATCACATAACACATTCCTGGCCAGTCCTATACATTCATATCTAATTAACTATATGTGTGAAAGAGACTTAATTTTAAAACTAATTGTTTTTGCCTTAAAATAGGTTAAGCACTAACCTCTGTGTTCAAACCAGGGGGGGCTGTCAGCCTATAGAAGTATAATCCCTGAATATTCATAAACCTCTAACTCATTATTTAGATCACCACCCCTCTTATTCTTGTATTTCATATCTATAACCCTAAAGTTTTATAAATTTATGGTTGTCACCCTTCTCCCTCAAACATCTACCCAAAACATTACTGGGGATTTCTCTCCATATTTCTGACTTGTGTTCAATAATTCTGTCTCTTAGCCTTCTTGTACATTTCCCTACATAAAAAGCTTGGTATGCCTTGCAGCAATGCCATATATATAATAGGTGTGGTATTACAAGTGACAAAACATCAAAAGATGTATCTCTTGCCAGTCTTGAGGTTTATGAATTCACTATTGGTAGCAATATCTTCACAGCATGTACAATTGTAACAGGGATATGTATCACACCACTCATCTCTTTACTATTATGTTTAAAATCTTTGTAACACAATCTCCTCTTAAGATTGGGACAAGTTCATTATGAGAAGCATGGGATATCTCCTACTATCTTAGATATTTCAGGTATATTTCTTAAAATACCCCAGTTATTTATAATAATGTTCATAACACCATTTGACCTCCTATTATATGTGATGTAACTTATATGTCCATTCATAGTACAGCAATTGTCAGGTACAGAATTTGTTGTATCGTCAGAGAAATGTGGTGTTGCCATATCCAATCTTTCATTTCTGACATCATGTGCTATCTGATTTAACATTAAATCATCGTAGCCACATTGTTTAAATTCCACAAACATTTTATCTAATTCAATTTGAAATGTATCATCATTTGTATTCAGTTGACTAGCCCATAACATCTCTCCCTTAACTACTCCCTTAAAAGTATGTGTTGCGTGCATACTGTGTCTATGAACATAGTGGTTAGAATGTAATAACTTCCTTCCGGTGAATTGATGTTTCAATATAGTTATTAGCCTTAGTCATACACACATCTAAATAATTAATAGTATCTGCAGAAAACTGAACTTTAAATTTAAAAAAATCAGTTGTTGCATTCAAATAATCTATAAAGTTGTGTAACTCAGTATCATTCCCAGCCCACAGTAAAAACACATCATCAACAAAGCGTTTGAAGAATAAAATCTTCTCACAGAGAGCATGTAGGGACTCATATATAAATTGTTCTTCTCACTGGGAAACCACAGTATTGGCATAGGTATTAGCCATAGGAGTGCCTATGGCAACTCCATTTTTCTGAATTTACATACAGTCATTAAACATGAATATATTGCTAGTTAACACTACCTCTGCCAATTCACATATGGTTTCCACTTCTGTAGCTGCAACATTAGTATTTTTACATAATAAACTATGTAGTGCTTCCAATCCATAATCAAAACGTTTGACAGTAAACAGTGACTTGGTGTCGAGTCACCATTAAGAATTCAAAATTACTACATTCACTATACCAAGAACGTAACTGTTGTAAAACATCCTTTGTATCAGTAATATAGCTTTTGACCTTATTCAAATGTTTACTTAGAACCATATGTAGATAATTCAAAATAGGATTGGTAGCCCAACCAGACACAGATACTATAGGGCGCATGGGCGGGTGAAGCATATTCTTAAGGATTTTTAGAAGCCCATATAGAATAGGAATAATAGGGCATGAAACGGTAAAATAGTTGAATAGGTCAATGTTAATATCATTATTAACCTGCAACTCATAGATGCTCATACTAACCTTACTTATGCATTTGGACACATCTATTCCAGATATTTCAGTGAATGTATCATTCTCACCCACCAATTCTAGCATGAATTCATGATACATTTCCTTGTCTAGAATCACCTCAGCAGCCCTGTTGTCTGCTGACTTAATAATAATAATATCATTATTAAAACTTCATGTTATGCAAGAGACATCTTTTCTTTTCTCTTTCTGCATAATAACCACATATATCTCTCACACATATTTCATTAAATACACTTAAGAATGGGCAGTTAATGGGGATGAATAAACTAGACTTCTTACATACCTGTTCATGCTTGGAAGGAGCATCTTTAAAAATTAATTTTAAACTTACATTCCTCACAAAAAGTTTTAGGCCTGTAAGTGCAGAGACCACATTGTCCACATTTGAAGGTATAAAGCCCAGAGCTTTTTTTAAAAGTTTCAGTTCATTATCAGTTAGTTGCAAACTTGGCAAATTTACTACAGAATGGTTCTCTACTCTCTCAGACTGCAGGTTCTGCTCCGTGTCATTGGACCTCTGCTTCTTCATCTGTTCTTTTGTACTTCTTTGACTTCTTTTCTGTCTCTTAATGGATCTCTGGTTTGTTCCAGTCTCCTCGGATCTACTTCCTTTACTTTTTCCGGTAACTTTATGGATATGGTTGTCCTCACTTGCTGAAAATCTTCACATCTAGGAGATGTATCATTTACATTTACAGGGTTCATATGTTCATAGATTCATAGATTAGTACTAGGCTAACTGCCATTGTGAGCCATTTGAAGCCTAGCTATTTCCCCCGTGTGAGAATCAAACCCTGCACCTTGTCTTTATAAGGTAAACACCTTAACCATTATGCCACCCCTCCTACCTATGGTTTGTCTGTTTCCTGCAGCTGGTTCCTGTAGAGTGCATGCTATATTTCCCAATTCTGGATTCTGTTGAATTATATTATTTGTTGTATTACTGAGTTCATTTAAAGAGAACTCATCCAAAGAATCCAGCACCCTATTCACTTTTGGTAAACCAGCCCGCCCTCTCCCTTCACTCGTTGAATCGGGACGTGCCTTGGCCCAAGAACAAATGCGGCCATTTTTGAAATTGTTGATGTCCCTGTTTTACTTACGCTTCTTTAAAGCAATTGATTTGTTTTGAAACACTTCAAGTCTGTCAACCATTCCATTATATAACATTGTAGCTTCAGGTGACAGTGGGATGTTAAACAGTTCATTTTCAAGAGAGACGGTTTCTTGCTGTAAATCACATTCCAATTTATAAAAATAGTCATTCATTAATTTCATAAAGTCCACCCCAATTCTCAGACTGAGCTCATGCCATTTATTTTAAGTACGTCAGGGTATGTGTTACGGTACGAGAGTATTTTCAAAACCCTCAAACCCCATGGCACAACTCCGTACTGCAAATATGCAGCAAAACTAAAACTCTGACATTGAAATCTGTTAAAGGATTCAGCCTTACATTCTAAAACCATCAGTTTTGCTTTCAGGCTGTTATTAGGAGCATTGTCATCTGTCATTCCAGCCTCAGTCAAATCTCTGAAGCAAACAATTAATGGGTTACATTGTATGGATAACATTTGATTTAAAGATCGACCCATATTGATGACTGGTAGTTTTGAAATGAAGCCTCTTTCACACATATAGCTAATTAGATATGAATGGTCAGGACTGTGTCGTGTGATTTTTTTAATGTATTTAAATGGCCATATTTTACTGTTGTTTTACACACTGATGAAGGGTTGATCCTGAAAGCTTTGGGAGTCTATATTATGGTTTGAATGAAAGATTTTACTGATTCCGTACACTCCAAGCGTTGGAATTTTTACTGTAAACCTGCCCTTTCCCCACTGTAGTGTGACCTCGGAGTTTGTATATATAATTAGTGTGCGGACACTCATTACTTGGAGGGGGCTGCACCCCCACACCTCCCACTAATTATATATCCAGTTTCAACTCGCAGGTCGCACTACAGTGGGGAAAAGGCGGGTTTCCCTATAGCTGCGTTACCGGTAAGTTTGTTAATGCTTCCTGTATGTTGGCCAACTATCATCATTTGAAGAAAATCATTATGATGATATAGCCATTCGATTAACAGAGGTTTTGACAGTCAGTGTTCAACAAACAGCCATTTAATGAACGTGCTGTTTGACAATTAACCATAGACACACCTTTGCATACCTTTTCATTTTCTCTATAGTTTGTAGCAGGAGTCTTATCATGTAGCTTGCTATGTTATTTTCTCTTGTTTTGCAATGAACTGAGAGATGGCAACAATCTTAGTACACATTATTATGTTTGTAATGGGGAATTAATTCTGACTTGTTGAAAATAGTATCTAACGGTATACATATTTTTCAATATAGATATATGTAAAAGTCCTTACAAGGTATATAATTGTTCATCCTTTTCAATTTTAAAGTCACATTTCTCCAGATTTGATACAAATCTATTTATGTACATAATGTTATTTTGTCCTTGTTGTTAGCCAAATAAGGACACTAATCTAACAGAACTTGCATGGTCAGTAAGGCTAATTTCACATTCTGGGTGAAAATAATGCATCAGTTTCTTTGACGACAGATTCTAGGACATTAGTGCAGTGTGGTGCTGTAGAGTCCTAACACCACGAAGGAATAGTTGTTCTGGCCTGCAGCCAGTGTCAAATATATAACTATAAAACATGCTTTCACAGAACCTAACAGCATATAAGAAGCCAATGGAGCCCTGAAGTCAGGAAACGTAGCATGCAGGAGGTAGTCTTACCTAAAAAAACTGAGATGAAGAATTGCTAAGTGAACTTACATGAAAACTTTAATATGTAGGTGAGTGTAATAAAAGTGACACATATAAAAAGTCTGCAGATGTTTGCCATTAGATTACAAACTGTCAGTAGAAAGCATTTCTTTTTGTGTAGAAACAGAATCTGAGAAAAGGAACAAAAGTTTCCTCAATCTAAATATATTGGCCACCCTATTCTATTATGAAAAATAATGAACCCCACTGGACCAATAACCTGTTCCATAAAGAATCACCCTTATTTGGTAATCTGCAATTCCTTATGATGTATTTTAGTTCCAAAAACATTCTGGACATTGAATATCCTCTTTCTTTGGGTGCATCCTTCAAATCATCTGTCTTAGTCTACATGTGCAGTCTATAAAATGTATCATTTGAAAAAAAAATATGGAGAATAATGCAACCCATATCACTGCCAAAAGGTGCTGTGGGAACAGTACTGACCATATCGCTCAACATGTTACACAACAAATCTGGACAAGGCCATCAATAATGGGGGGACCAAGGCCCCAAAATAGGGACACCTTTTAAATGTTGCTTGAATAAAAGGTTTAGTGTTACCATGCATTTTTCTGAATGATATGAATGCTGAAACTTAAATGTCCTGGCATTATTTAGTGAATTCAGTCCTCACTGATTTGCCAGAGAACAACAAATTTCATGAGAAACAGACCAAACATATGAGGCAAAAATCTGCACAACAGATAGCTATGGTACTGAGTGACATTCTAATGTGCAATCACTAGTGTGTATTTCAGCTTTTGCATTTAATAACTGAGATTGTGGTATAGCAAGGATTTTTCTTTTTGGTGAAATGTGGTGACTCAGAGTTAATATGTCGCAAGAATATGGGAACCCATGACAGGGAACGAAGGGGGGGCATGCATCATGTCAAGAGTCTTCTCTTTTAATCATTGCGCTCATTTATAGTCACACCTGTGTGTGGCAATCACAAAAGAACAAAACATTGCTTATGATGCCAGAGTTCAATCATGGCATATTATTTTTTTTTCTCTGCTACATCTCACTCCATTTTTGCACAAGTTCCATATTATAGATTCGGCCCAAGGGCCTACATAAGCCTAGCCAACAAGGTTCCCTGGCTTACGCCACCTAAGAAAGTTATTTTCCTGTGCCACTGTCGAGCAGAGACACAGAAGTGATCCCTGGGGTTTATTTTCTATTTTCCATCCACTCATCAAGATTTTTCTTGAAGAGTGCTAATGAAGAACTTTGCTTGACATAGATGGGTAGCCTGTTCCAGAGTATGGGAAGTCTCTGGGACAGGAATCTATCCCTCCAGCATGTCCTGTTTATTGTGGTGACAAGGTTTAGGTCCCTAGAGTGTGTAGCTCAGAGGGATTGGGATTTCTTTAGGTGTAGCATGTCCAACAGCTCTGGGTTTGACATAGCTTTATATGTTAGGCAGAGATCACTACGGAGTAAAGCTGGAGTTTTTTGAGGCGGTCAGTGAAGGGCATTTGTTTGAGGTCAGTAATCCTCTTTGTGAGGTACTTCTGTGGCCTTTCCAGCTGCTGAAGATGTCTTGTGAGGTACATTCCAAAAGGGGCATTGTACTCTATAATGGGTCTAATGAGTGTCAAGTAGAGGGGAACAATGACCTCTTTTTTCCTGCATGAGAACCCTTTTATGATAAGGTGTGCCACATAGAAGGACTTCCTGACTACTGTGGTGATGTGACTATCAAAGGAGAAACTACTGTCCACCTGGGTCCCAAGGTCTCTTATCACACATTTGGTGTTAAGTAGATTGCTGCCTATGTGGTAGTTCATGGGTACAGAGTTTTTACCAAAGGGGATGACACTGCACTTTTTGGCATTGAGCTTGAGGCCATGGCTCTGACACCAGGCATCTGTCTCAGCGAGGCCCTTCTGTAGGATGTCCACATCATTTGGGGACTTGACTATGGCTCCTAGTTTGCAGTCATCTGCTAACTTCATTAGCCAGAGGCCTTCTGTGTTAGCCTGTACTTCAGAGAAGTAGATACCAAACAGAAGAGGTCCCAGGACGGAACACTGTGGCATTCCACTTGTCACTGCTTTGAGGTCAGATTTGGAGTCTGCAACTTTTACAGTGTGGGTTCTGTCAGTGAGCCAGCTGGCAGCCCATCTTGTGACATAGGGATTTATACCTAGTTTAGTGAGTTTAGCTATAATTCCAGAATGGGGGATGGTGTTGAACACCTTGGCGAGGTCAAGATAGGCTGTGTGAACCACCTTACCCTCATTTACGGCTTTGGTGACTGCCTCAAAGAAGTTGATCCGGTTCAGGAGGCATGATCTGCCTTTTGCAAACCCGAACTGGGTGGGATTCAGAGTTTGGAGGTTACCAATGTCTTTGTTTATGAGTTCCATGATGATACGTTCCATGGTCTTGCAGACCAGGCTCGTCAGGCTAATAGGTCGATAGTTCCCGGGATCAGTGGTGGCTCCCCCTTTGTGGAGTGGGATAACTGCTGCTGTGTGCCATTCAGTGGGCACAAAGCCTGATGTGAGGCTATTATTGAACGTGGTGCTTAAGTGGGGAGCCATTTCGTTTTGAAGTTCGTGTAAAATGTAGCCTGGGATGTTGTCCAGTCCCATGGATGCTGTGTTTTTGGCTTTAGAGAGTGCCGCTTTTACCTGTGCAGTTGTGATTACAGGGACTCTGCATTCTTCCTGTATAGATATCGGCCCTTTAGAGGGTGGGGGGTAAAGTTAGCACTGAACCTATCTGTCAGGATGTTGGCAGTATCATTTGGTTCTGTAATTTTCGTGCCTTTGTGCTGTAACTCAGAGCAGATATGGGTGTTGTCATCGAGATTCTTGACATAGCTATAGAATGCTTTGTGTTTGTCCTTAGAATTAGTGGCGATTTTGTTTTCATAGCTAGCTTTAGAGGATCTTATAAGGGATCTCAGCTTCTTACTGAGGCTGACCAGGGAGCTCCTCCACTCATGGGATTTTACTCTCTTTTGCAACAGTTTCTTCCTTCTGTTGTACAGTTTGTTTATGGCAGGGGACCACCAGATTGGCTTCCTTTTTTTGGAGGATAGTGTCTTGGTTCTGTTTGGGATAGCACGATCCATGCACTAGTGTAAGTGCTTATAGAGTGCATTTGTGTAGGATTTAGCAGTTGTAACTGTATTGTCCATGTGCATGGGTGTCATGAAGTTCACCACTTCTGTTTTAAGAAGCATGAAGTTGGCTTTGGAGAATTTTTTTACCGTGGTTTCCTTAATGGGGGGGTGGAGGTGGGATGTGGATATGAAGGGTGATTAGCTTATGGTCGGATCGGACCAACGAGGAGTTGACTTCAGGTGTGGAACACCGGTCACTCATGTTGGTAATGACTAGGTCTAGGATATTGTTGCCCCTGGTGGGGGTCTGGATAAGTTGATCCAGGGCATTGGAGTTTATGAATTCCAGAAAGCGTTGAGCTAAGGAGTTGGTACACAAGTAGTTTTCCCAGTTAATGGTAGGGTAGTTTAAGTCGCCCATTATTAGGGTGTTTGATTGAACCCTAATATTTTCCAGTACATCAAGAAAAGAGGAGTGGGAATCCTGGGGCATGGTGAGGGATCTGTAGCAAGCTACAATTTGGATTGCAGTTTTGCCCAGAGTTAGTTGCACTTGGATAACCTTGGATGCATTATACTGAGCAACTAGCCTGGAGGTGTGGATATCCTTAATGAATATGGACACACTTCCACCTTTGGTGTTTCGTTCCAGGTTACATGGCCAAAAAGTGTGGTATGAGTTATAGCCTGGTAGTGTAGGGGTGCTCTCTGGAACCTTGAACCAGGTCTCAGTCACTGCACAGATATTGATGTTCTCCATTTTAAGGAGTGCCTCGGGTGAGTGCATTTTGAGATTTAGACTTCTAGCATTGAGTATCATTACCCTCAATTTTTGCTTGCCTGTTCCTGCTACGGTGGTGAATTTGTTATTTGAAACTTGCCTAGAAAAGGCACTATAGGGCAGCAAGAGCCTTAGCCAGTATCCGGAATCCCAGGGCCGACAGGTGCAGGCCATCTGTGGCAAAGCATCATGGTCTGTCAACCATGTCATTCCAAGCAGATGACATTTGTCAATGACAGATTAATGACATATTGTCATTAATCTGTCACTTTCTCAATATACAGCCTATTAGTATGGATATTAGGGGAGAGAATGCTACAGCTAAAAGCATCTCCTGTTCTTTTCCTGCCACCTGGCTTGTCTTGTTTGATTTCAGCACATCTGTCTCTTCTGTTGAGCACATACTGAATTATCAAAGGCATCGAAAATTAAGAGATCAATGCCAGCATTCTGAAACTGAACACACTGAAAACTCAAAACGTCAAAAATAAAACTGATCGCAAAAAGAAACATACTTTTTCCTTTTGTGATTGGTACACCTAAACTCCACCACAAATTTAGACCAAATGTGTATGAATAGTGGTAGTTTTACAGAAAGGGGTTTTGAAAGGTTAGGCACAGGGGGTGAATCTCTCCCTCCTCCGCTCTATTAATACCTGCTCACCCTAACCTTGCTCATTTTCATAATTCCAATCCTGGGTCTTGCCTTTCTAAAACCCTTTCTGTAACATTGCAACTAATCTAGGCAGAGTTGGACACACACATATGCAAACACACGTATACACACACACACACACACACACACACACACACACGTACACACACACACACACACACACACACACACACACACACACACACACACACACACACACACACACACACACTACACTACACTACACTGTACTACAACTATGCCTTCACTTAACCCTATCACACAAATAATCTCACCCCCTAATGTCAAAATCTTCAGACTATCTAAATGTTTTGGCATTCATTTCCCAGACCTACATTCCTGACCCCCAGGCAGTTTGACAGGTGTTAACAGATTTTAATGGGTGCTTCTTCAAAGAGCAGCTGGAATTGTGTTTCTGTCATCTGAGATGATGAGTTTGATGTGGTTACTACAAAACATAATGAGTTCTATGCTAATAAAGGGACTGAATTACAGAGCATAGGATAGTTGTGAGAAGGGTTTGTGACTTGCTTTTTTTTTTGGTGGGGGGGTCCTCCACATTGAGGTTTTTTTAAACACCTGTATTAACTTCACATATTGCACAGTGACATTGGTACTTTACATTTAAAAAAAAAAAAAAAGAAAACAAAAAATTATAAGCATTTATTTTCTTTTTCATGCATTATACACATATGGTTTCTTTATTAATTATTATTTACTTCAACATTACATAGATTACTCAAGTCTTGTTTTCCCTAAAATCCTCACTCCTCCTTATTCTGCATGTATTAGTCCCAGAACTTCTATTTATTTCTATGTAGCTTGCTCCTTCCCTCTTCTAAAGATCTCACCTCCAATCCTTGAATCTCCTTTGTAACTTTCAATGATTCGATTATGGCTGGTTTAGATTTAGATTTTTCTAGTAATTGTTTTCTGACATCCAGCAGCATTAAACTTAGTAGGGCCTTACTGTTTCTAGGCAATTCAGTTTCTATATCCCAGCTCAAAAGAATAATTTCCTTAGTAAAATTAAATTGTTAATCCAACATTTCTGATAAAGCACCTGTAGAGATTTTTTTTTAAACCTGCCAACTCATTGCATTTCCAAAAAACATGCTCCCAGGTACCCCCTCGTTCCCATTACACCTCAAACATTTGCTGTCTTCTTATGGAAAATTTCTCTGACACCTGCTTGGGTGCAAAAACTTCCATACAAAATTCCTACACATTCTAGATTTTGTTGCATGCTCTGGAGCCATCCAAATGTCCTCCCATTATTCCTTTCTATATTGTCATTCCGTTCTAAATCCCCAGTCTTTTCTAACCTCTTCTGACCGATTCTTATTGTTGGCGTCTGAATTTCTGATACTATAATTATTACGTGGACCTGAACAGCAGCATGCTGACTGCACTTACTGTCCACAAACTGTATGTCCACCTTGTTCTTTGAGCAGTTTTGTGTTCTGAAATGACTTATTAGAATGTGGTAAATGGACCTGACAAGATACTCATACCAGTGTTGCAAAGGTGCATACTACCTGCAAAATCTAGTCCTTAGAGATTATTTGCTATATGAGACTTTCACTTTAATGTCAATACTGGAGATTATTATATGCATGATTTCATTGTTTCTTTTAAAGGAGATAGAAAAATGCTGCAATTATTCAATAATGCACGACTAAACCATATACCATTTGCTGAGTGGACTATTTTATATTGTGAATTCTTGCAACATTGTTCTAGTGATTCATTCAAACAAGTTGACCGCAACAACCCAGAAGAAATTATCCAGAGTTCTACTTCTATGGTATATGAGCTCATTTCAAGCATATTTTCCTGTTTTGTTTTGTGGAAGAGACCCATCTTGCACTACATGGAGACTTTTAAAAAGTTTTCATCTTGCCGCTGTGGTATGGATGTCTAGGTGGGCTAAATTGTTTCCTTTTGTAGTAACAATATGTTTTAAGAAGCTGCAGGTGCTGAAAGGTTTTTTTTCATAGTTTGAAAAAACGTTTGTGAGTTTTATCAGTAGGCACGCTGGGTTCACACTGTTATCAACAATAATGCTGTAATTCAGGTCTGCATCTGGCATTTGTGCGCATGTGATATGCATTTTTGATTAACTTCAGATGTTGGAACTGTCTTGGCATGAATGGCTTCCTGTGCTGCTGACAAGTTTTATAACTATATAATGTTACATTTTCCAAAATCATACATTATCTAACCAAAAGCCAGGTTGTACAAATGTGTTGTGTTTTGAATGCCATTCAGGGATATATGGTGAATGGCCCTGTGGACATGGCTGACAAGTACTTTGTTGTGCTAAACACTTGCCAGCTGTATAATGTGAGTTTCTTTTACACAGTTTTCTCTCATTGGCTGACAACCATTAGATCCCATCATTCTTTGGGGGATTATTCTGCTGCAGCATACCAAACCCACCTCACCATTTCTTCATGGTTGCCCTGCCACGAATACACTGCTCTGAAGGAGACTGCAATGCTAAGTAGATTTTCTGCATGTGTGCTTCCACATAAACATTGCCCTGACTACAATGTAAAGCAATACCTGGCAGTCCTTTCAAAGTGGTTTGACTCAGTATGTGGCCCTCTCCTCCCAATTTCTTCCAGGATCAACCAGATAAATTAGATGGCAGCCTCCATCCCACCAGGATGGGTGAGCCAGCACTGACCACTCATTCCTAGCCTCTCAGAACAGCTCCTCCAGTATCTGGCTTGCTAATCAGTCCTGGGTCATCTAGATGTCACCTACGGCTTTAGCCCCTGTCCTGTACAGCTTGCTACAGTGTAACTTTTCCTCTCTAATACATTGTAACCATATGCTGCTGTCAGCCACTTGTACTGTATTAGGTTCATAGGTAAGTACTAGGCTATCTGCCCAAGGGCATTTATAACCCTAGCCAGAATGTGTTGGCTTTTGCCACCCCCTTAGATTAGTTCCCTGTGCCTCTGTCCAACAGAGCCATTAGTTCCCTGCACCACTGTCCAGCAGAGCCATTAGTTCCCTGTGCCACTGTCCAGCAGAGCCAGTGCAGTGATCCCCGGGGTAAAGTTTCTGTTTCCCATCCACCCGTCAAGGTTTCTCTTGAAGAGTGTTAGTGAGGGGCTCTGCCTGATGTATATTGGAATCCTGTTCCAAAGTATGGGGAGTCTCTGGGATAGGAATCTATCCCTCCAGCATGTCCTATTTATTGTTGTGGTGAGGTTTATATCTGTAGAGCTTGTGGCTCTCCGGGATTTGTTTTTTTTTAGGTGGAGCATTTCCATCAAATCTGGGTTGGACATGGCCTTGTATGTCAGGCAGAGATCACCTCTGAGTAAGCGGTATGCAACTGAGTACAGCTGGAGTTTCTTGAGTCGGGCTGCATAGGGCATCTGTTTGAGGCCAGTAATCCTCTTGGTGAGGTACTTTTGTGGCCTTTCCAGCTGTTGCAGGTGCCTTGTAAGGTACATCCCAAATGGGGCGTTGTATTCTATGATGGGTCTAATGAGTGATGAGTAGAGAGCCACAATAACCTCTTTTGTTCTAGATGTGAACCCTTTTGTGATTAGGTGGGCCACATAGAAGGATTTTCTAACCACCTCGGCAATATGATTATCAAAGGAGTGATTACTGTCTGCTTGGGTCCTCAGATCCCTTATTACATTTTCTGTATTTAGGGGACTACCACCTATTTGGTAGTTCATGAGTACTCTGTTTTTTCCAAAGGGGATGACTATGCACTTTTTGGCATTTAGCTTGAGGCCATGATTTTGACACCAGGTATCCATCTCATTGAGACCCATCTGGAGGGTGTCTGTATCAGCCGGAGAATTGATTATGGCCCATAGTTTGCAGTTGTCTGCGAACTTGGTCAGCCATAGTCCTCCTATGCTTGCCTGTACCTCTGATAAGTATATACCGAACAAGAGGGGTCCTAGGACTGAGCCCTGGGGGACGCCACTTGTAACCAGTGTAGAGTCGGACATAGAGCCTGCAACTCTCCTCATGTGGGTTCTATCCATGAGCCAGTTAGCAACCCATCTCATGATGTAGGGGGTTTATGTTCAAGCTGGTGAGCTTGTCTATAATACTAGAATGGTGAATGGTGTTGAAAGCCTTTGCGAGGTCTAGGTAGGCTGTGTGGACCTCCTTTCCCTCGTCTAATGACTTGGTAACCATCTCAAAGAAGTCCAACAGGTTTAGGAGGCATGATCTGCCCTTAACAAAGCCAAACCGGGTAGGGTCCAAGGTTTGGAGGTTCTCAATGTCTCTGTTAATGAGTTCCATGATGATGCATTCCATAGTCTTGCAGCCCAGGCTAGTCAGGCTTATAGGGCGATAGTTCCCAGGGTCTGTTGTGGCTCCATCTTTGTGGAGCAGGATAACTGTTGCTGTGCGCCACTCAGTGGGTACGTAGCCTGTAGAGAGGCTGAGTTTGAACAGTGTGTTTAGGTGAGGGGTTAGTTAATTTTGGAGCTCTTGTAAGACACAGCCTGGGACCCCATCCGGTCCCATTGAAGCTGTTTTTTTGGCTTTGGATAGGGCTGTTTTAACCTGTATGTCAGTGATTGATGGGGCCCTACATTCTTCTGGTATGGTTATGTGGCCTTTAGGGGATGAGAGGGGAGGTGAAGTTTGCACTAAACCTGTCTGCCAAAATGTTTGCAATATCAGTCGGTTCAGTGTATTTTGTGCTATTCTGCACTAACTCAGAGCAGATCTGAGAGTTTCCACTTAGGTTCTTGACATAGCTAAAGAACGCTTTGTGGTTATCTTTGGAGTCATTGGCAATTTTTCTTTCGAAACTAGCCTTGGATGATTTAATGAGGGATCATAGTTTCTTGCTGATACTGATCAGGGATGTCTTTTCTTCTTGAGATTTTACTCTTTTTTGTTCTAGTTTCCGCTTTCTGTTGTATAGCTTCTTTATGGCAGGGGTCCACCAGACTGGTTTCCTTTTCTTGGAGGAGTGAGTCTTGGTTTTACTTGGGATAGCATGATCCATGCATTTCTGCAGATGCTCATAGAGTGCCTTTGTAAAGGTTTCAGCAGCTTGGACAGCATTGTCCTTTAGCATGGGGGCTGTGAACATTTCCACCTCGGTCTTAAGTAATGTGAAGTTTGCTTTTGAAAGGTTTTTCATGGTGGTTTCCTTGATTGGGGGTGGGGGCGGTATGTGAATATCCAGAGTGATTAGTCTATGGTCTGATCTGACCAGTCAGGGATTGACCTCTGGTGTGGAACACTGGTCGCCCATGTTGGTGATGACCAGGTCCAATATGTTGTTTCCTCTGGTGGGGGTGTTGACCAGTTGATCCAGGGCATTCGAGTTTATAAATTCTAGGAAGCATTGGGAAAGGGAGTTAGTACTTGAGTAGTTCTCTCAGTTTATGTTTGGGTAATTGAAGTCACCCAGTATTAAGGTGTTTGGTAGGACCTTCATATTTCCCAGTGTCTCCAGAAATGCGGAATGGGGGTCCTGGGCCATGGTGGGTGATCTGTAGCAAGATACAATTTGGATTGCAGTTTTGCCTCTTGTTAGTTGCACATGGATGATCTCTGATGCATTGTGCTGCGCCACTAACCTGGAGGTGTGGGTATCCTTGATGAATATGGATACACCCCCACCTTTTGTGTTTTGGTCCTGTTTCTGTGGAGCCTTAAACCAGGTTTCTGTTACTGCACAGATGTTGATGTTCTTCATACTGAGGAGTGCCTCGAGTGCATGCATTTTGAGGTTTAGACTTCTAGCGTTGAGTAGCATTACCCTCAGTTTTTGGTTACTTGTGCTATTTATGGTGGTGGGTTTGTCTTTTGAGCCTTGCCTAAAAAAGGCACTATGGGGGCAGTAAGACCCTTGGCCATTATTCGAAAGCCTAAGGGTGACGGGTGCAAGCCATCTCTTGTGAAGCAACGTGGCTTGTCGAGCATGTCATCCCAGGTGGACAGATACTGGATCCCCTTTGAATGACACCAGAAACTTAGCCAATTGTTGAAATTGATAATTTTTTCTTTTTACTGTGGCATAATTCTTGGTGAGGGTAGGATGCTACTCAGGGTCATACCGGCCTGGGCTACATGATCAAAGAGCTCTTCCATGTCTCTTTTCATGTAGTCCAGGGAGGTGCATCTCAGGTCATTCACACCAACATGGACAATGACAGAGTTGTATTTGTACTTGTTCTGGAGTGACCTGAGTGCTTGTGTTATGTGGCGGATCCTGGCACCAGACAGGCAGATAACTGTAACCTTCTCCTTGTCCAGCCTAGTTAGTGGGACATCAGTGTACCTGACTATAGAGTCACCTATTACTAATGTGTTGGGTATGTTATTTTGCATTAAGGGCTGTGATTGCATGGCACACTGATTATGTGAAGTATGTGTTTCATGGTTGGTGATGGGGTGTGGATGTTGCCTGGATGTCTGCTTTGGAGGTCTCTGTTGCTTTTGCAGATTTTTATTTAGAGCCTCCAAGTATGTTTTCATGTATTCATGTGTGTTATTTGCCGGTGTTGGTTTATTAGGTCTATGTGAGACTGATGGTGTGTTGGAAGTATTACCCTTCTCCGCTTGACTGTCAGTTCCAGTCTTGGGTTGAGAGAGCTTTGCCTCCAATTTGGCTGTATAAGTGCAGATCTCACATATATTAGTGTTTGGTGGTAGTAGGAGAGGGTTGTCTGTGTACATGAGGCAGTTGTAACATTGCCTCAAAATGCCCGGATTCACCAGTTGGAGAGTAGACCGGAAACTGCCCTTTGGACATGCCTGAATAGGTAGAGTAAGCTGTTTTTCTGATTGGCTGGCGGGGACGAATAGAGAGTCTTATAGTCTAGTGCTAAGGTTAATTAGTGCTTGCTATGAGTTTTAAGCAGTGCTTGACTGTGAAATGAATGGTTTGAGTGTTAAAGTTGAAGGTTTGTCTAGTTCCAAGGGAAAATTTGAAGAGTAGACTTCGTGGAGCCGAGAATAGCTTAACTTTGGCTAAATAGAGCAACCACAAATGCGGTTTTTATAGCAGGTAAGTGAAAGAGATAGAAATTAGCCCAAAATGGCTGATAAACTACTAACTTCTGGGCTGAAACCACTCCTCCAGGGACAGATAGGCTGCTCAAAGCTCCCCTCTCTCACAGGTGAACAGAGAAACTTCCTTCTATCCAAGTAAGGTATGGACAACACAGAAACTTGTAACACAGCCCTGGATTCAGCAATAACCTGAAAACTGGACCATACTAGTTTAGAAAGGTGGGAAAAACGTTTTTTATTTATTTATTTATTTTTTTGTTTGTTTGTTTTTTTTTTTCAGAAAATAGAGCAGATACAATCAAATTTAGCCCAAAATGGCCAATAAACTACTAACTTCTGGGCTGAAACCACTCCTCCAGGGACAGATAACCTGCTCAAAGCTCCCCTCTCTCACAGGTGAACAGAGAAACTTCCTTCTATTCAAGTAAGGTATGGGCAACACAGAAACTTGTAACACAGCCCTGGATTCAGCAGTAACCTGAAAACTGGACTATACAAGTTCAGAAAGGCGGGAAACAAGTTTTTTTTTTTTTTTGTTTTTTTTTTCAGAAAATAGAGCAAATACAGTCAAAACATTATTTTACCAAATTAACCAGTTAAAAAGCTAAAAACTAAGCCCTGTTCCAGCAGTCTTCATTCAGACAAGTTCTAACTGCACAGTTCTGCCACTAGGGTACAGAGAAACCTTCTCCAAAAAAGACGGCCTGGATCAGTGCACAAGTTATACAAACAAAGCTAGATCCAGCCGGCCTGAATCTAGTCTATGCTACAGCTAACAAGGCGTACCGATTTCAGAAAGAAACAGTTCAAGTAAGCATGCGCAATAAGCCTTTAACCAGAAATTTCCAGCTCAGAAGGGCAGAATCTAGCCTCTCCTCCCACAAGAGTGCAGACCACAAACCTTAATGTAAAATAACTGGCCTGAATTAACACTTACCAGACTCAGAGAGTACCTGGAAGAGGATGTTTCACTGTGGATGTTTCTCGCAATCTCTGATGTCGTACAGAATTATCTCAAAATCATAGCACTGCTCCTGGAAGTGTTACATTTAGGAAACTGGTGTATAATTCCAAAAACTCTAATTACAGCCCAATATGTTAAATATATATTTATAAAAGAAGATGTAAATGTTAAAAATGGTTTTACAGGTACTGCAGATTTACATAAAGGTATGAGATAAAGTTCTGGTTAAAAAGGGCAAACATACAGCCAAGATACTGGCAGATAAGGAGTCCAAAAGTCCAAACTGTGCAGCTTTTATGAAAGTACTTGCAACACTTGATCACTTGGCAAATTATTAGTGCATCTGTTATTATCTAAATACTAAATATTTAGATGTGTAAACATTTCAGTAATTCATAAAATGCTTATTTAAACAGTGCCTGCTTGTGCTAGTGCAGTTGTTATAATCAGAAATACGGGAGCATCAGAAATTACATAATCCTCACAGAATATTTTAAGACTAAATATGGCTCATCAAAGAGAGCATGAGTTCAAAAAGGCAACTACATTTTTAGGTTAGGCAGACTATTTTCTAGATACTTTCTCACATTTACCGGTACAGAACATCTATGCATGCCATCAGCAGCTGAGGGGCAGTTACCATCTCAGGCACTGGGTATTCAGCCGGGTCAGAAAGGGGAGAATGAGATGCTATAGCCGTCTACCTCCTCTGGAGTGAGATCTAAGGGTTTGAGAAGACATTTATGTAATTTTAAATCCTTGTCATGGAAAGATTACTGCTTAAATCAAGCTGTTTAAACAGGTGATTCAAACCAACATGAGTTAATGTTTCAAAACGCCTGCAACTCCCATACAGGGCGCTTCCCCCTTGCAGTCCTGCATTTTATGTTACTAAGCATAAGTCACCAGAACATCCATATGCATTTTCCACATTTCTTGCCTTCTCATCTGATCCTTCACCTTATATTCTTTCTTTTGTTTTTTTGCCACATTCAGTTGCTGCCTGATTTTTATCTACCTCTAGTTTGATTTCTGTTCCCTCTTGATGTGGATATGCTTTTGCTAAACTAAGCAGAGAAGTCATCTTAGACTTATCATATTTCAAAACGTTCACTATGTTTTGGACTTGTGAGGTCAGCAGATATGTATGCAACCCCACAAGTGCAGATCTATCCATGTAATCAATTCTGAGGAGGTCAATACTTCCTTCAGAATGGGGAACATATAGTCTTGGTATACACTGATTTTTATAAATCATTTGATGAGCATGAAGCATCCTTCTTGTTTTCCTGTCCAAACCATCCAAAACCATTTGGCGCTAGTCAATCACTCCAAAACTGTAAGTTATGATAGGAAGAGAATTAGTTTACAGCTTGAACTTTGTTCCTAGATGTTAATGTTGTTTTCAGTATTAATTTAGGTCTTCAAAACTATTCCTTACTAAGTTTTATTTGCATTTGTTCATGTTTTATTGTTGATCCTTCATCAGTTCCTAAATACTTATAGATTCCCTCTTGCTCATCTTCTTTTATATCACATTTCTATCCCAAACTGATGTTTTCTTGGTGCTGCAGTTTTCCTGCTTTAAAGGTTGCTTTTCTACACTTTTCAAGACCAAGTGACATTCTTATATAATCTGAAAATGTTTTGACCACTTGCAGTTGTGTTTTCAGTTCCTCATCTGATGAACTATACGCATTTAAATAATCTACAAAAAACAGATGAGAGGTCTTTACACTTTGATGTTTTCTGGGTGCCAAAATACTGTAAAGTAGACAGCTTAATGGGTTAAGGGCAAGACAAAAGAGCAGTGGGTACAACGATTCACCCTGGAATATCCCCCTTTGAATTTTTATCCCTGGAATAATAATTTTCTTTTATCATGGCTTAACTGCAAAGTGGTTTGTCACTGTTTTATGGTTGCTGTATTGTAATTGATCAGTGTAGGGTGTATCTTATATGCTTTTAAGTACTATTTTATCCATGAGTGTGGGATACTGTCAAATGTTTTTTTTTTTCTCCATTATGACTTTATTTAACAACAAATGATCCTTAGTAGCAGGTGCCCTGGTGTTGCAGTGGTTAAGATTTCTGCAGGGTTTCCGGTTAAATCCTTTTCTGCATTTACTATTTGTGTGAATTATGTGAGTTCACCATGTATTCTTGTGAGGTGTCTCTAAGTATTCCACTTTTTTCTTATATCCTATGAACATGTTGGTTGAATTAGGCACTCAAGACTGCCCATGTAATTAGCACTTTCGGCCTTGACCATATGGACTGGGGGTTGTGGAGATGCATGGATTTATTGGCTGCAACAGTGTTTTAAATTAGAATAGTTTAACTAAAACAGTCAAGTCTATTTTAGTTGCATATGTTGCAAGTGCTAATTCAATGTCTTGAGAATTTGGGGATAAAGTAGCTTATTACTGAAATGGAATATTTGTCAACACCTAGTACCATTCGTCTTTAAGTTCAATACGCAGACTGTCAAAGATTCTGGATGCCAACATATTTCCTCTGGATTCACAAATGGATATTTTCCATGCAGGAACAGTGTAGGAGCTCCTGCATGGAAAATGGCCACCGAGCGATCCAGGAAAGCGCTGTTTTCAAATGCATGTGCAGCCCTACACTGTTCTAGCACGGAAAACCGGCAAATATGCAAATCACCTAATCTGCTGGTGAAAACCATGCTCATGAAGTGATTTTGTGATCCACCAAGCTGCCAGGTCTCCGTGCTAGAGCAATCAGTGCAGAAATGTATTCAGAAAATAATGGAGTACATTTCTGCAACTGACAAAATGGAGGCACACATGACAGCTCATGAAAACGCATGTATTATGTGAATTAGACATGCCAATGGCCAAATATAAGGCCATTGGCACTGAAATGTGATTAATTATTATGAAAATTAAAGTTTTTTTTTTTTGACTGATAACCGTTTGAGCATAGGGCAGCAGCGTGCAAATGGGATCGTGCTGAAAAAAAAAATGGGAAAACTTAATTGTGAGTTAAATCTGCATTTTGCCATTATAGTCAATGGCATGCAGAATGTAAACAATACCAGGGATCACTGGTTGTCAAGGGGAAAGGGTCTGTGTTAGTGCAGGAACTAATGACCTACACACTATGCAAATGAGGGGAGTTATACTGAATCACAGATTTCTTCAAAGTGTCAGCTTGTACCTAACCGTGTAGGTGCAGCAATAGAACAATGCAAGTGTAAGAGCTGAATGACTTCAGAAGGGGGTGTGTCATACTTGCTGTAAGCTCGTTGGAGCTCTGTGGCCTGTGTTTGCCCTTAGCTAAGCACAGCTAAGGAAGGGGGTGTGTCAGATGTGCCTGAGCACTGTGTACATAGCCTAAATGGGTGTGCATGCCACGCACTGGGATTTAAACAAAATAAAAAGAGGAAATGGCAGCATTGTTTACATTTGAGCACTGGGTATGTGTGGCATGCCTCAGGGCTTAAATAGGGAGGAACTGGGAAGGGGAAACCACTAGGAAGGCAATCAAGGAGAATTAGCATAACTGGCAGGTGGAATGTATCAGAATTAGTCAATTACACATGCAGCAGCCTAGCACAATACTATAAACTATGAAAACACCCTACAGACTGTTTTTTCCCACAGACTTAACTGCCAAAACTAACTAAAAATGTTAGAGGCTGCTGCTGCTTTACTCCATCAGTAGGTGCTAGAGACTGAGGGTGGCGAGGAGGAGAATGCTGAGAACTGACCCACAATGAGGAGGAGGAGAGGGGTGTACAAACCCAGGGTAATCTACCAGGGTCTACATGATCTGGAGATAGTAGTGCACTATAGGGTGGACAGGGACATTCTACAGCAAATTGTTGAGCTGTGCCGGCCACTCCTTACACACAGAACTAATAGAGGGGAACCCATCCCAGTGGATGCCAAGATATATGTAGGCTTAAGAATATTAGCCACAGGTACCATCCAAAGACCAACTGGGGATATCATGGCTGTCTCACAGGCATCAGCATCCAGTGTACTCCACCATTTCCTGGATGCCATGACACAACATGCCAATAAGCACATATATTTCCCCACCACCCATGTGGCATTAACCAGATGTATGCCTCTCTTCCACCGTATAGCAGAATACCTTGAGGTAGTTGGTGCTATAAACTGCATGCACATCCACATCAAAGCACCACCCGGTGAGCGGGGTAAGGTCTACATAAACCGCAAGGGCTTCCCCTCCATCAACTGCCAGGTCGTGTGTGATGCCCAGGGCATTATCATGAATGTGTGTGCTGGCAGCATTGGAAGCTATCATGACTCCCATATCTGGCATTGCTCACAGCTGTATCAGGCATTTGCCAGGGTGGGCATCCCATATGGCCATCTAGTGGGGGATGCTGGCTATGCACTGGAGCCATGGCTGATGACACCCATCAGAAATGCACACACATCTGAACAAGAACGCCATAATGAGGCACATGCATAAACCAGGATCATTGTAGAGCATGTGTTTGGGATGCTCAGGTCATGGTTCCGCTGCCTTGACATATCTGGTGGAGCCTTGCAGTACTCTCCAGCTCCATGTACACAAATGTTCATAATTTGTGCAATGTGCAAAACTACAATCCACTCTGCTACAGGCCCCATGAGGATCTCAAGTGTCTCTCCAACCTAACACCACTCTTAAGTATTCAACTGCGGTACCACCTTTATCATTCTTATAAGAAAAGCGCAGTCCGGGTCTGAACTGTCTGCAAACAACTAAAGTTAACTTTGAACCTAACACCACTCTTAAGTATTCAACTGCGGTACCACTTTTATCATTCTTATAAGAAAAGCGCAGTCCGGGTCTGAACTGTCTGCAAACAACTAAAGTTAACTTTGAACCTAACACCACTCTTAAGTATTCAACTGTGGTACCACCTTTATCATTCTTATAAGAAAAGCGCATTCCGGGTCTGAACTGTCTGCAAACAGCTAACGTTAACTTTGAGTATGTGTCTACCTGTTTGAGCCAATATTCATTTTCCCCTGGAGAGCACTCTGCTTTGGCTTGTAAGCAGCCCCCCCCCCCCCCCACACACACACACACACACTCACTCATCTTCCACTTTCTCTCTTATTCCCTTCTGTTAGCAGATAGTATCCATAATCTTAACAATGCTGTGTGTTTGTTAATATAAACTGAGACCACAGTGGCCTACTGATACAAGGTTATCCTGTTTTTCCACCTGAAAATGGTTAAGACATGACTTACAGTTTCAGAGCAGTCCTTGGTCAATTGTGATTGTTTCTCAAACACTAACTTGTCTTTGCTTTGGCTCATTAGCAGCAGTACAAAGAACTGCCTGCTCACACCCTTGTTCTCCCCTCCCCCTTCCCTGTTTATTACCTTAAGACAATCCCAAAGTTGATAAATATTACCTGTGGCAGGCACCATTTTTAAAACTACAACCACCCTTGTCACTATCATGTTCATTCATCAGTTAACTCTGTTACCTGATTGTTTCCAGCCCCCTCATAAGAGCAACTAACAGGGTCTCTTCCCGCTTCGCTCCCCACCCTGCCCCCTATTCCCTCCCGCCCCCAGTGGTCCCACCTTTATTACACTCACAAACCCCTCCCATCTTTCCGGTAGTCAACCACAGCGCTAACCCAACACTACCTCCTCCATCTTCCCACTAATATTACACCTCCTCAACTAACATGTACAAGCATACCTTACCTGTGCTCACTGCATGCACTCTCCTTGCATATCTTACATCCTACCAAAGCTCTATCATTCCCACACTCAACCACTACCACTGTACTACTACTCACACCACCACTCATGTCTTACCCTCACTCAGTTCCCCTGCCACCAACTCAAGAACCATCCCTATTCACCCCCCTCATATTCTACCAACTATATTACTCAAACATAAAGCATCCCTACAACTTAACATAGTAACCCTCCCACCATACCTATTACCCAAAGAGCACAATCATAAAGTTTCTCTTATAAACAAACACATTCAAAAACTGAGAAAACTAATAACCTCATGCATATCAAAACTAGCCCTAAGTGGAGATATCCACCCCAACCCTGGCCCTACCATCTCCAACCTCAATCCTCATAATCAGACTAGAAACCACAACTTCTCCCATATTATAGCCAATAGAAAGCCAAATGACTTCCTTCTACTAAGCCTAAATATTAGAAGTATATGCAACAAAGTCCACGAACTCCATGCCACCATAGACTTGTACTCCCCAGATATAGTCATCCTAACAGAAACCTGGCTAAAACCTAACATTACCAGTGAGCAAATACCCCCTACAGGTTATGGCATACTAAGAGTAGACCAGCTAAACAAGAAAGGAGGCAGTGTAGCTATAATATTTAAACAGCATCTAAACATCCAGATCTTAAAATCATCAGCTCCACAAATAGGCAATGAAGAAATAATATATACCAACCTCAAAATAAACCAAAACAAAACCATCAACATAATTGGATGCTACTTCCCACCTGGCCAAAACATCCCTCCACTAGAAAACCTCCTCAGCTGGTCTACCCACCATCTCCCCTAAGAAACTATCATCTTAGGTGATTTTAATATTGACTGGCAATCCTATTCTGGCAACAATCCAACCCATCATGTACACCTTCATGGCTTCACCCAACTAGTCCAGTCACCAACCAGGATAAATAAAAACTCCAGCAAGTACACTACCCTGGACTGGATACTAGTCAGTAAGAGCCCCCAGTCATATATAACAGGCTGCTTATCAGATAGCCTCAGTGATCACTCCCCAACATTCCTACTGAAAAAATACCTATACCAAGCTAAACCTGTCGTCTACCGCCAGATACGTAAAAAAATAAACTTTAACCCACTCACATTCATCTCATCCCTCATCGAATGTAACTGGCATTCTCTAAAGTACCTCAGTCTTGATGACGCAGTTTAATTTTTTAATACTGCTTTCCTGATCATCCTTAATTACCATGCCCCCATAAGACTTTCCAGAATCAAAGCACAAGCCTCCCCATGGCTACAGAAAACCACTAAGTCAGAAATGAAAAACAGGGATAAATCCTGTGAGCACTGGCACGAAACCAAGACCCCCTCAACTAGACAGAAATTCCTAGAATTACGCAATAGAGTCAAAAAACTAATAAAACAGGACAAATTCCGATACTACCAGTCTGCCCTAGACTCCACCGAACACAGCCCCAAACAATTCTGGTCCTCCATAAACTCCATCCTCCACCCAGGTAAAGTCAGTACCCCTCCTCCTAACATCCCTTACTCCTCAGAAAATATTGCTACCTCATTCAATACACACTTCACACAAACCGTACTATCACTAGCTAAACAACACAACCCCCCTCCCCTCCAACCCACACCTTCAACTAGTAATCTCCCCACTGCCTTCTCTTTTTCTTCTGTACCTACCTCCAACATAAAAAAAAACTCTTAACTAAACTTAAACCCACCAAATTAGCAGCAGACAACCTCCCAACTGAATACCTACAAATTGCAGCTGATGCTCTGGCCTACCCAGTATCCCTCTTGATTAACCGATCTCTGTCAGAAAGTTACATTCCCACACTGTGGAAAGTATCACATATAATTCCCCTCCACAAAGGCGGGACCCTCCACAGAACTAACCAATTACAGCCCCATAGCTTTTCTCTCTCCACTCTCCAAAATAATAGAGAGATGCATACACTCTCAGGTCTCAGACTACCTCCTTGCTAACAACCTCCTTTCCAATACTCAGCATGGTTTCTGACTAAACCATAGCACCACCACTGCCTTACTCTCCTTTACTAACACTATCCTTCAGCATAAAAACAATGGCTATCTCTCCTCTGCTACTTTCCTAGACCTATCTAAAGAATTTGACATGGTCCCACACAAACAACTTATCTCTGTCCTCAATAACCTATCCTTCTCACAATCAGTCACCAACTGGTTTCAGAGTTACCTGTCTGACCGCCAACAATCCGTTGTATGGCAGAATGACATATCTCCCCAACTACCTGTCTCCATAGGGGTTCCCCAAGGATCTATCCTTGGACCCCTAGTCTTCTCTGTTTTCACAAATAATCTAGCCTCTGCCACCACACATGGCACACTCATACAATACGCAGATGAATCAACCATCATCTGCTCAGCCCAGTCCCTACCCAAACTGCAAAATGTCACACAGGAAGCCTTTTTCTCTATTGAAACTTGGTCATCTGATGCCCAATTAATACTCAACCCAAACAAAACTAAACTACTCATCTTCCAACCCACCAAACATACTCAAAACAACTCTCATTTTAACATCACAGCAAAAGAAAACACCACTATATACCCAACTGAACACATCAAATTGCTAGGAGTGGAAATAGACAATAAACTAAAATTTGACATTCACATATCCATGACCATAAAATAAGTCCACAAAAAACTAGAAGCGTTATACAGAAATAAGCATCTTCTCACCAAAGCAGCAAAGATTTCAACAGCAAATTCCCACCTTATCTCCACCCTACTTTATGCCTCTCCAATATATACCAACCTAAGGCAATGCAATCTAAACAAGCTAGAGACCTGCTACAACAAAATTTCCAAATTCGCCACAGGGGCATCCTACCATAGTCACCACTGTCTCTCACTTGCTGAACTGGGCTAGCTTGAACTCCCTCACCTCCTTCAATGGTATCCACTCTCACTCGCCTACAAACTAGTAAACCATCCACTAAATGTCCCATCCCTCCAGAATCTACTGAAACCCTATCGCACCACCAGACCACTAAGATCCAGCAACAAAAATCACTTGCAGATCACTAAAGCCAATAACTCTGCTGGTGAAGCACTATTCTCTTGCACCATAGCCAAATTATGGAACTCCCTCCCACTCACAATTACCTCCGTACCATCATGCACCCACTTCAAAACTTTACTAAAAGCGCACCTAAAAACATGATGGCTATGCCCTTGCAACTCCCACTCTAATATCACCCACCCCATCCAACCACTACCTTTCTTTCCACTCCACTAACTACCTTGATTATAGCAAGCTCAGATGCTCATAAGCCTAGTACTTATACAGCAGGAACTTCTTATTTTAACATTTGTTAATGTTTGTTACGTACTTCACAGATAAAGATTCTAGTTGTCTACTGATGTACTATGTTCTTCATCTTTAAATATGTTGTAAGTAATTGCTATGTAAATTGTTAATCGCTATGTAATCCAATGTAACTACTGTCTGTTTATTTTAACTGTGGAGCTTTTCTCCCCGGGCCTCTGCTGAAAATGGACCTACGTCCAGTCGGACACTCCCGGTCAACAAATATAAATAAAATAAAAATAAAATAAAATAAAAATGCTACACAATGTGATCCTGCAGAAACAGCTGCAGCAGGAACAGCACAGGGCAGGGCCCCCCACCATTGCTAAGGCCAGCACAGGCACAAGGGACTTGGGGAGGAACATCGTAAGCCTGCCCCTGTAGGTAGAAGGAGGTGTGCCCAGTATGCCCATGCCTTGGCAAAGAGACAACTCATAGCACACACACTGACACTGTAGTGACCCAGGGACTGAAAACTCTCTCTGACTTGCATATACAGTAAAAGGGATGCCAAACATGACAGTACCTGAGCTTTACCATGTATAGGGAGTGTACTATGTGCATCCAGCATAGTCAGCCCTCCAGCACCGTCCTCAATACTGGCCCAGCAACAAGGTAAGTCACCCTTCCTATTAATTACTGAATGGAGTTGTATGTTCTCATACTTGTATGTATGATATGGATGCAAGTCTCATACTATGCCAATGTTGCGTTGGATCATTATAGATGGCAGGGTGTTGAGGAATGTGCATTAACAGTCTAGGTTCATAGATGTGGACCCATAGCAGGCTATGGTCTGGATTGCACTATTACTCCAACACAGTTGTACCAGAAGTATCTCCAATGCATTATGATGGAATACTAGTCTGGAGGTGTTCCTATCCATAATGAATATGGAGACAACACCACCTGTGGAGGTGTGGTGTGGTCCATTTTTGGGGGCTGACAGCTCTGAAATGCATCATAGCCTGATACTGCAGGTCTGCTGTCTGCTGCTGTCAACCACCTCTCCATTACAGCAGACATGTGTCTTCCACTCCAGTGACTGCTATGAGTGACTGTATCCTGACAGTTAGATGTCCACTATTGAGCAGCATGACCCCAGATTGCATACACGTGTAACTGTTATGGTGGTAATAACATTAGGAACACTGCCTAATAAGGCACCATAGGGGTGGCAAGACACTTAGCCAGTACCTGGAAACCCAGTGGTGACAGATGTAGGACATCCATGGCAAGTCATTGGGTTCTGTCAATCATGTCATCCCAAACAGAGAGGTACTGGATCCCCTGAGAATGACACATAACATGTAAGCCAATGTTGTAGTCAATCATCTGTTGATAGTACCACAGCATCATTCTGGGTGACAGTGGTACACTGCCCAGGGCAACTGTCACACGTGCTGGGACCACATAATCAGAGAGTCCAACCATGTCTCTTGTCATATAGCCCAGGGAGGTGTGTCCCAAGTCATTCAAACCCACATGGATACAGAGTGATACTTGTAGTTGTTGTGGAGTGCCATGACTGGCTGTGTCATGTGTTGGATGCTGGCATGTGATAGATATTTGTCTGTTACCTGCCCCATATTCAATTTAATGAGTGAGATGTGTGTGCCTCAGTATTGAGTTACCCATGATCACTGTATTGTGCAAGGTGGTTATTCTTAGGAGCTTAGGTTGAGGGGCACACTGTGTAGGTTAAATGCGTCCTTTGGCATGTGCCATGTCATGGTGTCTGAGTGGGTGTCTGCCTTGCTGGTTTGTGCTGTTTGGGTAAATGTCTACTGAGTGCCTTTGGGAAGGTGGGCATGTGGCTTTTCACTGTATGTCATGGCTGTCAAAATGGGTGTCATGGTGAGCTATGTGTTCCACATGGTGTAGTGCAGGTGTTGATCTTATCCTCTTGACCTGCTAGTCCACTCTTTGCTGAGAGTGCATATGTCCACATTGGGTGATATATGGGTAACCCTCACAGGTCTGAGTGTTTGGAGTATAGAGGGGAGGGTTTTCTGTGTACATGAGGCAGTTGCAACATTGCCTCAGAATGGACAAGTGCACCAGGTTAATGGGTGAAAGCATAGATAACTGACCTTCAAACATGCCAGGAGGGCTGGACATAACTAGTAAGTACTGGGGCTACATCTGTGATGAACAAGTACTGCTGACGGCTCCCAGGTGTGCCACACTTCTTGATACAATAACCCGGTGAAGTGCCAAGACATAATGCTAGCTGAAGTGCAATACAGAAAGAACTAGCATGATGTACGGGTGGAACAAAAGGCAGACTATCTGCCACCTGTAATACTTTACCACAGCTGTGTAATTAGCAGCTTTGGCCATGTGAAAGATCTGTAGCACATGTGGTAACTGCTTAAAACTATAGTAGACATACCTAGATAGGCAGGAGTTCTAATCCCAATACTGGCAAGTTTTGTGTGTGTGTGTGTGTGTGTGTGTGTGTGTATATATATATATATATATATATATATATATATATATATATATATATATATATAATGTACTGTCTGGCTCAAACAATTTTTGACCTGTGTACTACCCTTTACACTTCCCTTCACTCCAATTTAGTAAACCTGTTGATGTCATCCACCTTAGAAGTACCTTTTGAAGAGGTTAAAATGTATAAGTTCTGTGGCACATCTGATAACTGCGTAGCACTATGGTAGGAATACCTCAATAGGCAGGAGGTCTAATCCCAATATTGACAAGTGAGTGTGAATCATATACTGTCTGACTCATGCCATTTTTGACCTGTGTACTGCCCTTTACACTTCCCTTCACTCCAATTTAGTAGACCTGTTGATGTCATCCACCTTAGAAGTACCTTTGGAAGAGGTGGCATCTCATAACTGCGTAGAACTATATTAGGAATGCCTAGATAAGCAGGAGTTCTAATCCTAATGCTGGCAACTGTTTGTATATGAGCATCATATCTTGTATGGCTTATACCATTTTAATGTGTATAATGTACACAGCTGGTGACCACCTCCTGCTGCCATTACTTTATATAGTGTGGTTACAGCATCTGCCTCACATGCAGTAGGTTAAACCATTGTACAGTCCTCTGTACAGATGTGTCTGGAATATCCATATGTTTGAAACCTATATGTGGTCGGAATTGGTATGTGTGCCTTAATGCCCATGTTTGTGATATTATAGCCAAATAGGCCACAGTCAGTGTACTGACACATATGGCAGCATGAGGTATCATACCTGACTGAAACATCAAGCTGATACGATGTCTGCCACCCTCATAGGTGGCCAGTCTTGCAGGTGCAATACATGAGTCCAGATGCTTGGTTTTACAAGTGAACTGTTCCTGTTATGGATCACATTAAAGGCTGGAAGAGGTGTGGACTGTCATATTGTGGTCCTAATTAGTATGTAACAGGAGCACCTTGCATCTTAAAATGGGTGTGTACGCAATTTATATCCACTGTATACCAGTAATGTGTCACGCATGACCCTACCTTAGGCCATTTGTCCACCACAATTTGCTGGCCCCTGTACAGATGTTTTGGCACTGACAAGTTGTGAGGTATGCTACAGGAATGTTGAATTCACATCAGATAGGCCCCAGTGGTGACCATTGTGATGCAATACAGTTAACCCCAGCACAAGTGAACATGCACAACAAGCAATATAGCTATTACATAAAGCAATATAGCTATTACATAAAGCAATATAGCTATTACTGATGGTTGTGTGCATGGTAAATTGCATGCACTTCACATGTGGGGTATTGCCAGACAGCAACAGAGCAATGTCATACTCACCAGCTTCAGGCTGCTGTCCAATATGCAGACCAGCGGGTCCTAGGTAGTTGTGAGAAGGAGTTATTGTCAGCAGACTCACATGTGGCCTTGGTACAGGATGGATGCAGCATGTCTGCACATCTACAGTACTAACCACAATAATACACAATGTCCTATCCTCACCATAGATGTGCACCTCTGTGTATTAGAAAACCCCAGCCACAACTGCAGTCGGACCTGGCACATGCATGTAGATACAATACAGATGCATGTATGTCTGCTACATTAGTGTACTAATCCCCACTGGGCCCTTATCTGCATGCTCCTGATCCAGTGTGTGTGTGTGTGTGTGTGTGTGTGTGTGTGTGTGTGTGTGTGTGTGTATGTGCAACCCACATCCACAATGCTTCCATCAGCGTCATGGGTTGTTCATTCCACGTGTGGCCCAAGTGTGGTAAGGAGCTCCTCGGTGGGTGTCAGTGGGGGTCGGATGGCTGGGACCCCACCTGTGGCTAGCCAGTCCCTTGCTACAGCAGCTGCCCATTGATGGGCATGGCATTTGAGGTCAGTGGCCCGATGCTGCACATACACATAAGTTCTGCTATGCAGGCCAGCATCATTTACCCTGTGGACCCCACTGTTCCACAGGGCAGTCCTCTCCCACACATCTTCTGCTCTCCGTCCAAATAGCAGGGCATAATGTCCAATCACATATTGTGTGATGATGTTACTTTCCCCAACACAGAATGCTGATAGGTGAGCACTCTGCATGTTACCTAGAAGATATAAACAGGAAAAAGGTCACAAGACCTCATACGGTCGTCAAAATGCACATCAACATGGGATATTACTTCCAAATAATCCACACTACACCAAAACCCTCCAAGCTATCATGGCTATAGCAGGTTGCATTTCACACCTGTCCCTGAGTTATCTTATCCCCCCAGTGTTGGACACTTGATGGCATAGTCCTCTGTCCTCCATTCATTTTTTGTGTAGGGGCTGACAGTGGGCATCTTCCATGTGGATGGTGTGTGGATGGTGGCAGGTCTATGTTTGAGTGTGGTGTCTGATGGAGCTCTGAGTTCATGTAGGAAGCAGACAGTGATGTTATTATGCCCCATGGAGATATGCTGTTGTTGCCATCAGTAGGCAATATGTACATGGTCACCATTGCTGAGGGGAAGAGTGTGGTTGATGTGCATATCCCCCTGTACAACTGGGGTGGACAGGGTGCCAATGTCCCCCCCCTAACCTGTGTAATGCAGGTTGCCTATATCCATGGCATGTGTGTATGAAGTGTTCTTTACCCCAGGTACAGGGTGAATTGTGTTGTTTCCTCTGAGACTTGCAACATATGTAGAGACACGGTTGCAATTGTCCTTGGTGGTGTGGATATGTCTGATTCATAGTCATAGTCAGCCTTACAGGAAGTCATCTGTGAACCTATATACCTGCTCAGATATAGATGGACTTGCTTCCAAGTTGTTGCCTGCACCTATGTGTCCCTGTACAGCCAATGTAGCAACCTATTATGTGGTTTGTGTATTGCTGCTGTCCAACAAAGGTGATTGCTCTACCTTGGTGGAGGCTGGATATACAGGTAAGGTACTGCTGTGTCCATATTGCTACAGTGGATATAAAGGGTACACATCCCTGATACACTGCCTGGTATTTGTGCAATTGGAACATGATACCACAATAACTCATTTCATAACAATTTCCACCTGTAGTGTGATCTATAGCCTGTACAATTCAATTGAAAACATAACAATCCAGTCTGTGAAAACATATGAAAATGATACTCAGTACAATAAGCCAGTTAAATGAGTGTGCACACTCTTAAACTGATATGTTGTGTATGCACCTCTTGAGATGGTTATAGCATTCATCCATCTTGGTCTGGATCCTAACATCATGGCATAGCTTCACTTGGCAATAGTTGCTCACCTTCACAGAAACACATTTGATTGTATTTCAGTGGAATTGTACAGGTTAGGGGTCACATAAAGATGAGAAACATTATGAAATGATCTTCTCTGATCTGATTGTCATACAGCACACATACCTGGCATTCTAACAGGGGTGTATACACTTGAGATATCCACTGTATACAGCTGTTGATATAGCTGGTAGTGGTAGGCATGAACAGAGGGTCATAACACAGGTGGACACTTCTCTGATTAATACCTGAATATCATGCCTACTCTAGTACACATATCAGTGTCAGGGCACTGCAACAACCAGTAACTGTACATATTTATGTCTGTTGTATGCACTGACACTAATATTACACACATGCAACATGCACAACCTATGTACCTGAATGCTTGAAACCCATGTGATTAGTTTTGTGCCTTCCAGCTGAACATAAGCATACATACATGTGCTCAGGAGATACCTGGTATATATTTCTGTTGTATGTTAGTATGGCACACTGTATTAACAGTCTTGATGCTCAATCATACATCTCAACCTGTTACAGCAGTACATCTGGACAATGGTACACATAAATGGGTGCCACAGGGGACGTCAGCATTGATGCTGTATTAATATAGCTGCACCATTCATTAGTACATTGATTGCACAGTAGGGTTTGACATCACTGTGATAACCTGGAAGATGTCCAACAGTCATAAGTAAGCTATTATGTTGCAATGTCATTGCTCACAGACCTGCCAGTGGTTTGGCTGACATAACACTGGTATATGTGTATGTGACTACAGATATCAGTCACAAATGTGCTTATTGTCCAGCAAAACACTGTACAGTTGAATGTTATTAATTCAGTATATCACATGCAGTTCAACACACATGTCTGCAACAGTACTTTACTATGCACATGCCCTCTATAGATCTCTCAGCTTTACAAGGTAAACATGTGTCATACTCATTATCACAGGTAACATGGATATGGAAAACATCCCATTAAATGGCCTAGCAGTGGCACAGTCACACCTGCTTGACAGACACCCCTGCGGTTGTCATATATGAGCTGTCCTTTCTGAGGGTGAGTCAGGCTCCTGAACTGTGATCCTGCCTCACAACCTCTCAGAGCATCACATCTGGACAAAACTCTAAAATGATGGGGGGATAAATAGCGACAGACTTTAAAATATTCCTGTTACATAGGAAGTTTGTAGAATGATGCATTTTGCATTATGGTGAATATTCTTAAGGATGTGGAGTCTTAAACTCAAGTGTTTGTCATTACTTGATTACTTCAGTCCTCAGCTATTTGCCAGAAAAGTACAGATCTCAGGAGGAGCAGACAAAAATACATGATCGTAAAATATGGGCATTCTGTGAAGGTCTGTACAGTTGAGAGGTATGTCTGTGATATCTCCCACTGCAGAGAGGGCCAGATGATATGGCCATAGCAGCTGTTCAGCAAGACATTAGTACAGCATGTCTTGTTGGGACATATATTCCTTCAAATCATATTTCCTATTATTACAGACCAGGTGCTGCATTCAATTACTTGTTTACATGTTCCACTTACCTTTTTTCTTTCTTCTCTTTTCCACTTTGTCTCATTTGTTATTTCTCTCTCTGTCCCTGTGCACTACAGGGATAGAGCTGGTTTGAATAGGTGGCAGCATGGCTTTTGTATGTGATGCTCATGACCAGGTGATGGCCTGTGCACCTATTTGGTTCCCCACTTGCTAATTGCATGCAGAGCATCTGTGTAGTTCTTCAAATAGCCAATGTCATGGCAACACACTCCTATAAATGAGTACTCCATGTGGGTATTGGCCCTTTCCCTTACTTGTGAGGAAGACATCCTGTAGTTGTGTGAGCTACTACCTCTTTCAACATGACTTGTGGAGACAAGCCAACTAAATGGTGGAGAAGGTTTAAGACTTAGGGACAGAATGTGAGTATTGCTGTTATATGTTTGGAATACTGCTAGTTTAACAGGGGTTGTCTGCACATGCTACTTCTGCATGGGTTTCAGTCTGACAAAGTTCTGTCTCTGCATAGCTCTCAACTGTAGGGCTATCCACATAATGGCCACAGGTTAGCCTGTTATGTATGGGCTGTTTCTCAGACAGGTGTTGGCCTTGGCAAATCAGTAGCATATTCTGGTGATTGCATTATGTAGATGGTAACATCCATTTGTTTTTCTGACTTTATATCACTCAGAAAAGATATTTTACAACAAACCCTGTAACAACAGCAACTTTCTCAGTGTATAACAGCAATATTTCAAGTATGGCCTTGTATTTGGGCCAGTGTCCACCAATTAGGTCAGGCTTTGTCCAGAGGTCATACAGTAGGAGGTTGATAGGTATACTGGTCTATCATTATTTAGTGCTGTAATTCCTGGAGAATGGGTGGGACACATGTTGAAGTCTGTACATTCAAGAGGAGGGTGTATAGAGAATGCTCTTAGATGTCTTGTAACATATTTTAAGTGGGGGATAGTAACATGTTTTAAAACTAGGCTGTTAGAACATGTCAGGCATATTATTAATAAGAAATATGACAGTTCTATAGCCGTAAATTTGACTAAATCTCATCATGGGGACAGTAGTTGGTCTCAATGTACTGTTTCTGAAAATGTCTGTTCCTCAGTGTGACTAAACATTCATAAAAAAAACAATTGTTATGTACAGACTCAATGTATTAATATTAACTGTGATACTTTACCAGTAGGGGGTTAAATTATGAGTGTAATTGGAGGCTGTGTATTCAATTATGTAATTAGGTGTTAATTGCATCTTGTGATTAGGGCATGTATTCCTGGTAATGGTTACTCCTTGAAGGCTTTGGCCAAGACATCAGAGTGTAATAAACATGTGTGAATTACTGGCTGGTTGTATTTTTCTTTGCTATGTTCAGTCATGGTATTTGTTTTGCAAAGAGGTTGTTGTATGTTGGGCATTGTGTATGGCCTATCCTGATTTTGTAGCAGTGTACTGTTCACTTATTTATTTGGACTGTGAGAGGGGGCAGATGTGAGTGCCATGGCAGCTATTGTATCCAACTGTGCATGCTGCCCCAGTTGTGGGTGGTCTATCAGCAGTATTATGTTTGTATGGGCATTTTGGGATGTGTGTGCGTGTGTGTGTGTGTATCTGTATATGTATGCATGTTTGTACGTATATATATATATATATATATATATCTATGTGTGTATGTATGTACATATATATTTATATATATATATATATATATGTGTGTGTGTGTGTGTGTGTGTGTGTGTGTATGTATATATATATATATATATATATATATATATATATATATATATATATATATATGTGTGTATATATATGTGTGTGTGTGTGTGTGTGTGTGTGTATATAATATATATATATATATATATATATATATAAAAGTATATGTATATATAAGATATATATATATATATATATATATATATATATATGTATATATATATATATATATATATATATATATATATATATGTTGTGTGTGTATATTTGTATACATATATATATATATATATATATATATATATATATATGTGTATAAAATGTACACCTCAGTATTTATTGGTAATATATCTATATATTGTTGTACACATATATGGATCTCCCTACATCTCTCTCTCTCTCTCTCTCTATATATATATATATATATATATATATACATATACATATGTGTGTGTTTCTATTCATATATATATATATATATATTAATATATATATATATATATATATATATATATATATATATATATATATATATATATATATATATATAGATACCAATCCTTCCTAATTGCACAGTTGTAAGCTGCCTGTAAAGAAGGGTATGTTTGGGAAAACACCCTCAAACCATACAGCTGAGGTGTCTTACTGGTAAATTGTATTGGCTATGGTGTGCAGGGTCCTCGGTTCAAGACCTGCAAGGGCTGTTTATTTTGTTGCTAGGCAGAGCAAGGACTGTTGGATACAGAGTGGTTAAGGCAGTTTTGAGCAACTTTGAGTGTGTTTGCACGACGGTAAACTGTGCTAATGAACGGTTACACGAATAGGTTCTTACATTGTGTAGGCTTCGCTTACCAGTGCGCAAATCTGCTTAGCATTTGCATTTAAGCTATGCTGAAACCTGTTAAGCATAGCTCAGCCCTGGTAACCAGTGATCACATTCCAGCCTGATAAATAGCAGGGTAAGGGCATCTTTAATAAATGTATTTAATTCCCTGCACATAACATGCCTTTATGTGCTGTCATTACAGTAGCAAGGGGTGTGAGTATACTGTATGGGACTGACTATCTTGTTCTTGGTGTTTGAGCTGTATGTTTATATGTATCTCCTGTTGATATTGATCTGATATATTGATATTAACTGTAGACTACTATGGTTTTTGGACATGGCATACCTTTCGGTTTCAGACATGTATCTTTCAAAACATTCATCTTAATGCATAACCTGTTGGCTATCTACTTTCTGTCTCTCCACTGTACAGATGTGCAGATGTCAGGTATTGCTACAGCCATACCACTATGTAGGTGCCCACATTGTATTGTGCTGTGGGCGTGTGTGAATATACTGTATGGGACACCTGAGTATACATGGGTCGTACCACAAACTTTTCTCTTTGGATTTGTTTCATACATGGATTGTATCTCAGATTATATGCAGTCACACTTGCATGTTACACCAGCTGCAGTGCATTGGTTGACAAAATTAGTTTAACACATATTGTATCATTACATTAGTACTTTTAGCTGTGCTTTTTCAAGTAAGAGTAGATTGCAGATTGTAGTACTGGAACTATACACCCCTGCATTCAAAGCTGGTCTCTGAGTACTGACTATCTTGTTCTTGGTGTTTGAGCTGTATGTGTATATGTGTCTCCTGTTGGATATTGATCTGATATGTTGATATTAACTGTAGACTACTATGTTTTTTGGACATGGCATACCTTTCAGTTTCAGACGTGTATCTTTCAAAACATTCATCCTAATGCATAACATGTTGGCTATCTACTGTCTGTCTGTTCACTGTACAGATGTGCAGGTGTCAGGTATTGCTACGGCCATATCACTATGTAGGTGCCCACATTGTATTGTGCTGTGGGCCTGCA
>NC_056737.1:1042170755-1042190755 GCF_019279795.1 Protopterus annectens
AGAGAAGCTTAATTGCTTCCTTAACCTCTGATTCCTTTGGAGGTTATGCCAGGGAGATGTTAATGGTGACTTGTGGCATGCAGAAAATGGCTTTGGTATTGATAGAGGAAGGCCTATTTCAGACATTGTTGAAGTGCTCAGCCCATCCTTCCAGGATGGATTTCTTGTTAGTAAGTAGGGTGGACCCATCGGCACTGAGCAGTGGTGTTCCAGAGGACTGTGGCCCATAAATGGTCTTCACGGCATCATAGAAACGCTTGGAGTTTTTGCTATCAGCGTTCTTCTGGATCTCATCTGCCTTTCTGCTAAGCCAGGAGTTTTGCATCTCTCTGAACTTTACTTGCACCTTACTTTTAATGGAGTGATAGGCTGCTTTCTTGAAGACGGGTGCAGTGTCTTGCTGGAGGGATCTGCAGGCTTCATGCTTCTTATCCAGCAGCTTCTGAATGTCTTCATCATTATCATCAAACCAGTCCTGGTGTTTGCATGTGTTCAGGTCCAATGAGCAAGAGCAGTGTTCTAGACCACATCCTTAAAGGCTTCCCAGTCCTCTTCTGCACTGTTGGTGCCAAAGCTGAGTTGGTCAAACTTACTGTTGAGGTCCTCCTTGAGGTTCTGGCGCACAGAGTGCTGTTCTAACTTGCTGGCATTTAGGCACCTATTGGTCTTTTCCCCTGCTGGCACTGCCTAGGCTGAATGTACATGCTGAGTTTTGAGAGGATGAGTCTGTGGTCTTTTCACCAGTTTGTGCCACACATGGTCTTAGTCACTCAAACATCCTGTCTATCCCTTCTCCTTACTATAACATAATCAATGAGATGCCAGTGCTTGCTTCATGGATGCATCCAGGACATCTTGTTATGGTTGGGTAGGTGGAAGACTGTGTTTGTGATCAACAGGTCATGAGCTGCACAGGTCTTCATACATAGATGACCATTGCTGTTACTTTTGCCAACTCCATTCCTGTGATCTGGATGTTATACTTGCTAAGTTCTCTTGCAACCAGTGCTGTCTGTCTGTTTTGGAGCTATCCATGAGCGTACTCGCATTCCATGTACCAATGGTGAGCAAAGTCACCAATGTTTTTATCTTTAAACTCCTCACCCAATGCATGAATGCACAGTTGTCATGAACTTCACCACACCAAGGTCAAGCACACCAGCAGTACTGTGAAAAATCTCCTTTAATGACAAATAAGGTTAAGCACTTTCACCCATTGAATGTAGGCTTCATCAAAACACTAATGCAAGATTTAAGATCCATTTAAATACTTCTTTTGTGATTCAACTGCATGGTTGAGATCCCCACCTGCTGCAGCAAGCAGGCCAGGGTAGGATGAAGCAGGCTATGTTTAGGGCACCTTTTCTAGCCCCTTCCTCAGACCATGGACATGAGCAGAGCGATCCTAAATAGGGCTGCTCAGACACACATGGGGCTGCTGAACTCCAATGCTGCTTCAGTCCAGTAGAGAGTGACCCATTGCCCTGGGCCACCTGTGTGTGAGGTTGTGGCTACAGCTTCCAATGTATCCCCACCTGCTGCTTTGTCATTCACCCATCACCACAGGACTTGGGTGGGGGTTGTTGTCTTGACTTGCATGTGAATTGGATTATAGTGAGAGAGAGTTGCGCAGATCATCAGTCTCATTCTCTCATCCCAGCCTATCTTGATCCAGTGGCAGGGCATAGTTGAGATGACTGAAGATGGGTCGGGATGCAGTGGATGGCCAACAGTGTCCTAATGTGTCTCACTGCACCCTATTTGTGCTTCCCATCACTTTGCTGAGTCTGCTTTCCTGCCTGTTGAATCAGTCTGGTGATTTCCTCCACACAGTCTGCTGGATCCAGTCTTTGCATGCATAGGTAGACAAGCCCTGACTCACTGAGGGTTGCAAACCCATTGGCTACCCTCACCTGGTTTTGCCAGCTAGTCAAAGCCATTGCCTGTGGTGTGGCCACTGTTGCATGCAGACAGCTACGAGGAGCCCCACAGGTGGGAGCTGAGTGTCAGCTGAGAACCAAGGTGGATGAACTACTCTGAAGAGCATGACATGTTCACCCATCAGAGGTGCTACCTCTCCCTGGCACCCCATTTTCCCTACTGTTGCATGACTGTGGTGCATAATATATTTGAAAAAAAACATCAGATATATCTACAGCTCAGATGGCTTAAATGGTACATTACTGTGGCTATGGTGTGCAGGGTCCTGGGTTCAAGACTTGCAAGGGCTGATTATTTTGTTGCTGGGCAGAACAAGGGCTGTTGGATACAGAGTTATTAAGGCACTTTTAAGCAGTTGTAAGCAGGTTTGTGCAGTGGTAAGCAATGCTAACTTCTGGTTAAATATGCTTACAGACAGTTAGCCCTAAAAGTGCTTAGTCTGTGTAGGCATTGCTTAGTGCCATGCAAACAGGCTTAATCCCGCTTACCCCCATACTAATTTCTTTAAAAGAAAAGAAAAAAGGGATGATAGGAAAGTGGTTTAAAGGGGACACAAAAAGGTTAAAACAATATGAAAAATAGCTAGGGATGTGCAGGATGAGTGTAGGGAAGGTCCATAGCTCTCCATTTCTTCTACATCAACAGCTGTGCATATATACTGAATTTGGAGGTAAATATGGACACACAACCCCCTGAGAGAAAGATGGGTGAGGACAACAATAATGTATTGTGAAGCCAATTAAACAGGATTACAAGTGTCCAGTGGACACGTATGCGAAATGGACAGCTATGTATTGGGCGACACTTTTTTTTTTTGGGGAACAGATTACCCTTTTTTAAGGTGAGTGAGATGTTGGGAAAGGATAGTAGGTATATTTGGGGTAGGTAGGTTAGGTAGGAAGACAGACAAGACAGCATACAGGAGTTGTGTATAACACATGTGGGGGTAAGCACCTTGGATGGGGAGGGGTGTATGGTAATCGGAAGCCCACGAGCCCACAAATGGTTACAGTGGGACTGAGGTCCCCACTCATGGGCAGTCAACACTGCACCTTCACAACCTTGAAGGTGGCTGTGCTTGGGACTGAGCAGGAGGGGCAATATGACCCTCTAATTGCACCATGCGGCCCTCAAGCTGGCATAGCAGATCTCCCAATTCCTTGTGGAGCTCACTATGCACCAGACCCTGGACCTGGCTTTAGGTGACAGGATCATGTCCTTGCCCATGCCCAGGGGGGGACGAGCCCCATCCCCTGAGGTGGTTCCACTTGAAGGTGGTGCAGGACCAGCAAACAAGGAGGTCCCGGGGTGGGTCCCAGATGTGCTGGGGCCCGGTGTCATGGCCAGATGAGGAGGGAGAGGTGGATCCGCTGGGATCAGCCTTCCCTGACATGCTATGGTGTTGCAGTTTTAGAACAGATGTTGGTTAGTAATGGTAAACACATTCCAGGATTAGTTATAACAGCATGCATGAGTATTCCCATTAACCCAAAACAACAGATTTGGAACATTTGCATAGCAGACAGAACACATGCATATATGGAACCACAGTTGGCAGTACACCGGCATGCAGGTTACATTGATAGCAACAGGCACCAATGATAGTATTTGAACAGGGAACATTAATTGGAAAACATGTCAACATTTGTAGAACAAAAGGACACATGTCCCAACAGTAGGTTTGGTGGCAAACATACCCATTCATTTATGTGTTTAGATTATTGGTGAAGATAAGGTGGGGGAGAGAGAATGATGTCAGTTAACAAATGTAGATTATTGCAGTGGTCACAGCTTTAATGATCATTGTTCTACACATTACTCTAGAGTTATTATTACAACTATGGCCTTGGGTTGGGTAGTGTGGTATGTTTGTACACAGTATAAATACAGCCTTCTTATAGCTACTTTATACTTTCTCTTACCTGGAAGACCTGTGGATGGAATGTTTGTTAATACTACATGACTGTTTCTACCCATATTCACATAGTCAGGGTTACATATGTGCAATCACACTGTGTGTGTGCTACTGACATACTCTGCCTTGATTTCTATCGCATCACCCTGGTTGTTTGGAGCAAGGACCAGTAGCTGTAACAGCATGACACTTTTGAACATTTCTTGGGGGAGACCACTTGGTGTATGTACTTATCTTGCTGTAATTTGAAGTGTTGGGGTTGGACTGTGGGTGTTGGACATAGTATTACTACTGGCTTCTTATAGCTACTTTATACCTTCTTTCACCTGGAAGATCTGTGGAGGAAATGTATGTTGACACTACCTGACTGTTTCTACACATATTCACAAAATGCTACTTGAAATTATTCATACAGCTTACTACCACTCCCAAGATTCGTACCGTGGCTGTTTCTGCTAAAAATATAACATGTTTCTGCTTCATCAGGATGAGCTATTGAGAAACTGCTGCCACTTCCTTAAATGTTTTCTTTCCCATTCTCTCTTGGTTGTACAATCTGACCTTGTGATTAGAACATTCTTTTATATACATTCCTATACATACCTTTTGACATAGCACAGTGCGGAAAACAGTGGTTAACACATTACTATTCTGATATCAGATCTTGGTGCATGAAACTTTCCAGTCATACATTACCAGAGTAAACACAACCAGTCTGGGGTTTTTACTTTTATTTACAAGAACTTACACTTTTATTGATATATATATAACCTGTATGTCACTATTACTCTCCTACTGGCTTCTTCAGTCATTACAAACCTTTTAAATACTGCAAGGTGATGTTCTACTACTTATTTGCCCTACATAATACCAGCTAGATTGTTACTCACCAGCCTTGTGATGCAGCCTTTGCAGCCTGCTGGTGTAGGCTTCCAAGTTCACAGCCCTCTCATCTGAAGCTGTACAGGAGATAAGGAAAAGCATTTATGCATACCTATCCATCACATACATAGGCTGCACTTTGGAGAACACTTATTTTGACTAATACTTACACACGGCTGGAGCATTCCCCACCCAGGCATCTTGGACCCACTGGTCCAAAAGGTCCCTCTTCCTTCACTTCAAGTTAGCAAGGTGGTGCCGGACCTGCTCACCAGTTTGAGGGATGCCAGTGGCAGTGGTGAGATCTTGGGCAAGTCAGTCCCAGGCCTCCACTTTGTATTGGGAGCCCTGGTACTGGTCCTGCAGTAGTCACCCTTCATGGTCTTTAATGAGGAGTCCAATCATGACCCTGGACTCCTAAATGCCCCAGTGCTGTGCCCAAAAGCACACACCTTCACCTACACCTGCCATAGTGCCTACAGTGGGGAGCTACAACTGGTTATGAGCTGTATTCCCACCTGCGTGGTTTAAATAGGGCTAATTTCCCACCCTTTACCATGATTGGTCAGTTTTGAAACTGCTGAGCTAAGCTAAGCACCAGGCAAACCTGCTTAGCTAAGGTAGCTATTGCTTAAAGGAGTAGATGCTTAGCCCTGTTCACCAGTGCGCCAATCCACTTAGCTCTGCTAAATCTTGTGTATACTTATAAATAGGTCCTGTAAAGATACAGTCACTTTTTGAATCAAACTTTTTACCTGTACTTCCTGAATTTGCAAGTAAAAAATCAGCATCACTCAACATATTCAACATAGCCTCTTCATACCAATTCTTCTCTAAAATAGCTATGGGATCGCCTTTATCAGCCGGTCTGATTACAATACTGGTGTTGTTTTGCAAATCATGTAATGCTGTCATTTCATCTCTGGTTAAATTCTAATGTTTCTTGTAAACATTTCCTGTACTCACACACATATTCAACTTATAAATATCATCTACACACATTTTTTTCAAATGCATTAATAAGAGGGTTTAACACTGGTATATATATGCTTGTTTTTTTTTTTTTTTTACAAATATTCAATCCATCATTATGTATATTCTCCATACCCTTAAACATAACTTTAAGCATCAGATTTCTGGTGAATAACTTCACATCAAAAATCACATCTTTAAAGTCTAAGTGTCCACTGGGTATAAACGATAAACCCCTTTTTAAAACATTCATTTCATTTTCAATCAATATATAATGAGAAAGATTCTGTAATAGACCTTTTTCACATTAAAAACGCTTTCTTGATGTTGTATGGACTTGTAGCAGTCCCTTCATGTTTTCGTTTTGTTCTGCTGTGACTGCATCCCCTCTGACCCTTGATATATTCTGTTCTCTGGTCTTTCACAGGTAATGGGAATGATAATTGCAACTGCTGCTTTGGATCTAAAAACCTTCCTTCTGGCCTGCCGAAGTGAATTCATGATCCAAACTGTTATCATCATTGAGCCTATGCACTTGAGCTGCTGCCTGTATGTTTTTTCTTCTCGTGCCAAAGTCTCTTCCTACTGCATGTTGCGGAACATCCGTTTCTGGTGTAACACTGTCAATCAATGGGGAATTCGATACTTTATTGGTCAGCACAGTAACTGGAGGTAGAATAGATGAAGGAACGCCATCTTGCCTACTACCTTCATTAACTTTACTTTCTGCAAACTTGGGCCAAGTAAAAACATGGCCAGATTTAAAATCATCTCTGTCCCTGATGACTTTACATATTTTAGTTTTTAACAGTTTCCTCTCATAAGAGAAAACAGAGTCCATGACTTCACTTATGTATCTTTCAAGGGTAACGGTAGTATACCATTCAGTTAACACAGTATACTTATCCCACACTGAGGACAGCAAAGTTTTCACCTCATTGTCAGCTTTGGTTACAAGTAACTTCAGATAGCCTGTGCTGGCATTGATGTTCATTTTCTGCCATTTGGCAAGCAAAGCTGGATCACAGTCAATATATGCCGGCATTTTTAAGACCCGTAATCCACAAGGTATGATCCCTTCCTTCAGGCAAAGCTCCAGATGAAACTTTTGAAATTGATTGCGTTTTAATTTATATGTCTTTTTCCAAGTCGAATAATTGACTCTTTAATACTGCCAAGTCAATAGTTCCAGTGTCTAGATCAATCACATTCATATCACAGTCAATCAAAGGATTAATATTCTCTGCCATTGTTCAGAAAAATACATCTGTCCTCCTGGTGTAGTCTCTCAATTCAGGAGCAGGATTATAATCAAGTTCAATTGTATTATTACCCTCCATCATGTTCCCAGGAAGTGGAGTGAAGCAAAGTAATAAGTAGCCAAAGAACAAAATCACAGCCACTAACCAGGTGCCTGAGCTCAAAATGTTAAAAATTCCAGAGAACAGAATATATCAAGGGTCAGACTGGATGCAGTCACAGCAGAATGAAACAAAAACACGAAGGGACTGCTACAAGTCCATACAACTTCAAGAAAGCATTTTTCAATGCGAAAAAGGTATAGTATGGAATATTTCTTGTTGCATATGGACTGAAAATGAACTGAATGTTTTAAAAAGGGGTTTATTGTTTATACCCAGTGGACACTCAGACAATACAGATGTGATTTTTGATGTGAAGTTATTCACCAGAAATCTGATGCTTAAAGTTATGTTTAAGGGTATGGAGAATATACATAATGATGGATTGAATATTTGTAGGAAACCAAGCATATATATATATACCAGTATTAAACCCTCTTATTAATGCATTTGAGAAAATGTGTGTAGATGATATTTATAAGTTGAATATGTGTATGAGTACAGGAAATGTTTACAAGAAACATTTGAATTTAACTAGAGATGAAATGACAGCATTACATGATTTGCAAAACACCAGTATTGTAATCAGACCGGCCGATAAAGGTGGTCCCATAGTTATTTTATAAGATATCACCCTGCATTTGTGTGTACGCATATGGATTTAGATGTCGACAATGATATGCTAGACTGTTTTTTGCTTATGTTTTTGCTTTCTGCTTATGCACACCAATGCGTATTTCCAGCATATGGGTGTCCTTGTTTATGTACAGATTTATTTTTTATGTACGTTTTATTTGGCTATTGATTATAAGATGTTTCATATGCTTTACTATCGTTTTTAAATGTCAGTGACGATTTTAATGATAATGAAGTATTAAAGCATATGTTTATATGTAGTGAGTGTAGCGCTTTAAGCCTCTGTTTAAGTAACCAATAGTAAGACATCTCTGTATATTTAAACCAGAGTAATGCAGTGAATGTAAAAAAGTCTGAAGAAGCCTAATCGGTGAAAGCGCTTACTTTTAATAAAGTTCTGCAGTTTTACTATATCGAGTGAAGAAGGAGTTGATTTTTAGTGCACTTGCACTTGTGTATGTTCGTACCACGAGTAGTATACTTCGTGGGTGTTTCCAGGTACATCCGGAACCAGCATATATCGTTGGATTTTAGACCATAGTTATTTTAGGCAAGAATTGGTATGAAAAGGCTATGTTGAATATGTTGAGTGATGATGATTTTTATTTGCAAATTCAGGAAGTACAGGTAAAACGTTTGATTCAAAAAGTGACTGTATCTTTACAGGATCTATTTATAAGAAATGTGATAGTGACATGCTAAAATATTTTCAGGTACCACACCCTACTATACCCATAATACAAGGGTTGCCAAAACTACATAAGAATGCAGTTAGCCCACCAATGAGACCAATAGTCTCTGGTAGGAACTGGTGCACTGAACCAGTCTCTATTTAGAGAAATGTTTGAGACCTATTTTGAATGAAGTAAAGCATATCTTGAAAGATACTGAACATTTTTTTAAGAGACCTGTATCAGTTTACTACTGCTCAAGTTAACAAGGAGTTTATTTTTGGTTACATTTGATGTGGTTTCTTTATTTACTGTAATTCCCAATCAATTAGGGGATAGTTATGTCAAATCAAGGAAGTACACAGGTTTTTCTGAGGAAAAGATCTCTCAGATTAGTGAGCTATTAAGGTTGGTATTTACAAATAATATATTCTTGTTTGGTAACAAGTTCTATTGGCAACGCAATGGCTTATCTATGGGCACGGCATGTGCCAATAGCTATGCCAATGCAGTGATGGCAATGTGGGAATTAGAACATTTATTACAAAGTCCTTTTCACAACTCTATAGTCTTTTTTAGAAGGTTTGTGGATGCCAGTTTAGAAGAGTTTGTTAAGTATATTGATAATAGTACTAATTTCCTTAGATTTACACTCAACTATTCTGTGAAAGAGATTAATTTTCTGGATGTCACCATCAAGGTAGATAAAAAATTTAATATTTACACACGGCTCCATAGAAAGAATTGTCATGTTAATCATTTATTAAGTAAAGATAGCATGCATCCTCCTCACATTTTTAAAAACGTGGTACGTAACCAGATTTTTAGGGCCTCTAGACTCAATGTAAGAATTGAAGATTTTATACAACAGGTTAATACAGTTACAAGAGAACTTGGTGATATAGGTTATACAGATGGAGACACCATACCTAATGTTACTGAGATTATTAGCATGAGGGATACGAAAGTGAAACCATATTTTTCAGATGGTCATAGGTACAATGTTGATAGAGACCAAGGTGACAAAAAATTGAGAGTACCCTTAAGTTACTCGATTAATGTTTCTCAATATATGATCATTATACAAAAGCACTGGAATATTCTAACTACAGATAGAGAAATAGCTATGTTGACAGATTTCGAACCTAGGTTCCTTTATAGGAACATGAAATCTCTAAAATGACGCCTATGCTTTCCAAGAAGTGAAATGGTGGTAAGACAGAAAGTTGGGACTAGACCCTGTGGTAAATGTTCCTTCTGTCGCTTCATTGATACTAGTTCACAGTTTTATCACCCAGACCAGAAAAAGTTATACAAGTTTAATATTTATGCCACTTATGACAGTGTACATATATATTTGGCCTATTGCTTAGAATGTAATAAATTATATGTGGGGAAGACTGATAGAACTTTGAAGGAAAGGATGCATGAGCATATATATCATATTAATAAAGGGAGTAAGATCAATGCTCTAGCTAAACATGTCAGCACTACTAGCCCCACACATACTTTTAAGTTTATTGTGACAGGCCAAATATATGTGAATAGAAGAGGGGGTGATGCATGTAACACCACAGATGAGTTAGAAGCTAGATGGATAGTTAGGCTCAGGGGAGATGTGAGAAGTGGATTAAATGAGTATGTTCCCCTGAGACCGAAACTAAAATCTAGACCTTTAACTAGATGAGTATGTCACATTTGACTTTCACATAGCTTATTTTATTTGTGATTTTATGTACAGTATGTTTATATAAATTAGTTATTCAGTTGTACTTTTTTTTTAACTGTTGTAGATTTTTATAACTTATGCACTTTATTGTTCAGTACCAGGTGATTTACATCAAGTGATTATTCACAGGAAGGTATTTAAGTGAATAGGATTTTTAGTATTTTTTTAGACACCTGAAGAAGCAGATTGTGAAAGCGCTTGTGTACTGTTATTGTTATTTTATTAAGCAAGAATTTTATACTGGAACCCAGAGCATCACCTGAGCTTTTTTATTTTTTATTTGCTGGATTTGTTATCATTTTGAGCTCTGGCACCTGGTTAGTGACTATGATTTTGTTCCTTAGCTACAAATTAAATTAAAAGTTGATTGTAAATGAAATAAAATAAAATCCAGAGAGACGGGCGTACCAGAACTAAATATATAATCTGAAGCCCTCTTTAATTGATTCTGATTTTTTATTTTTTTTTTATGCTGTCAACCTCTAGTTAAGATAACAGTAAAAACTTTTGCAGGTAAATCTAATGCAAATACAGTAACTGGAAGCAGTTTCCATTCATTCTTTCTTTAGTTACTTGCTTTTTCAGTTCAGAGTCAAGGGGGCTCCAGAGTCTGTCCTGGTGCAGAAAGGTATAGGATGAGGATCCCAGCCCATGACAAGATGAGCACACATGCTCAGTCATCTCACGCTCCTTCAGGTAATTTAAATGGTGATCAGTTCACATAAAGCATTTTATTGGGAGTGGGGAAAAAACAGACCACGCTGTAAAAACCTACGTGAACACCAGGAGGCTCTGCAGGCTCCTTACAGATGTCACTCTAGCCAAGAACCAAATTGGGGAACCAGGTGCTATGAGGCATCAACACTAACCACTGCAGTAAAGCTCCTCTTTATTATTATAAGACACACACAGGTATAACTGCAGCCCAGTGAGATGTCTCTGAAATGCCAGAGTTTGCAGGTGCAGAAATCTGAAGTGTTGTAGCACCACATAACTATTCTAAGTTGCTTGATTCGCTTCACAGTGGGCAGTCAGTGATGATATGCAGTGACACACATCTGGGTGAGGAGTGAAACTATAGCAGGTGAAACAATTTTACACTTGCAAGGCCAGACTATTGATTTATTGGCAGGGTCAGTGGCTAAGTGCTTCACACATCTGTTATGGCACATTACTGTACGTATTTACTGTATGCATGTTGTGGTAAATGAGATGAAAAAGCAAGATATAAAAGTAATGAAGCCATTAAAAGCAAAGAAAAAATGTCAAATGACAGATAAACGAACAGAAACCGTAAGGTATCAGTGCATCTTTTAAATGACTTCAACATATTTATGTTGGACTGCACACAACCTATGTGAAATTCATTAGGCCAGTTGACTGTGGTGGTGAGGGTTTTGACATTCATGACAGAATTTCAGTTTTAGTTCAGTTATTTTTAGAAGGTAGAAGAAAATCACTGGGCTAAAACAACTATGTGGTGAAAAAGCTGCCTGATATACACAAGCCTGTTAAAGCAAGTAGCTTAGTGTGTGTGTGTGTGTGTGTGTGTGTGTGTGTGTGTGTGTGTGTGTGTGTGTGTGTGTCTTGGTATGTGCAAACAAGTACTATGGAAGAAAGAGTATGTTGTGTTAGCATGTGCTGTGTGAACATGCTTATATGTGCACATGTATGCATTTGGACTTTTATATGTGTGAATCATGCATTTGTATGTGCATATGTGTTAAGTATGGATGCGTCTTTGTATGTATATATGAACTTGAGGTGTATATGTATACATGTGTGAGTGAATATATGAAGTAGAGCTGTGTGTGCATGTCAGAGTGTGTGTGTGTGTGTGTGTGTGTGTGTGTGTGTGTCTGTGTGTGTGTGAGTGAAGAGGAGTCATTCTATAAGTTGACCACATTTTTTTCATTTTCCTGTAGCAGTATTACATGAAGCACAAACCCAAAGACGGTTTACTGCTGGCATGAACATTTGATTTGCTCTGCTGTCTACCTAATACCAATCATTTTCCTAAAGTTTAAAATCACCATCCAAGAAAACAATATAGCCATCTCAGATCATAAGGAGCTGAAACAGATGAGAAATAACCACAGTGCTTGAGTATCAGTCGTACCAATGGTAGCATTTACTTATAACTAGAAAAAATATGATCCTTCAGCAGTATGCCTGAGCATGAGGAGGGGTACATGTATTTTACCTAATAAGAAAAGAGAATACCATGCCAAATCAGGAAAGTCTAACATTTACTTATGATGCGCAGCTGACCTAGTAGGTAAACAAAGACTGATCCCCCATTATAGGCATATTAGAAGATAGAACCCTTGTGTACCTCACCTCACAACAGCAGAAAGAGAAAAACATTCCTGTGACCGCTCTACCAGTGACACCCTTTTACAGATATGACAAGGGATACAACCCTGGGGTACAATCTTCCAGACTACAGAACATCATTACATCAGTCATTGCCATATCTTATTAAGAGTACATGCAGCAAAAGCATGCCTCACTGTTAGGCAAACAATCATGTGTCAATGTAAAGCAAACATCACTTCACTAGCATAAATTGTATAAAGTATATGCAGTGCAAACACATATCCTCATTTGGCTAGGCTTATATAGGCCCCCCAGGGCCAATAGCCTAGTACATACCTATGAAACTATGACCCTATTAACACAAAGCAAACAAGCAGACATCAGTTTAGGTACAGAATCTGAAAGGCAGTGAAGTGATGAAAAGAAAGAGAAGGAGAAAAAAGCAAGCTATAAATGAAAGAAAACCTGATATAAATGAAGAGAGAGAGAGAGAGACACACACACACACACACACACATAGAGATAGGATGGAGGGGAAAATGGTCATCTACAATTTGTTGGGTAGTAAATACATTATGCACGACCAATTGAAACAAATCTAAAAAAAAGTCTTTTGGCTTTTCCCAGTTAGGCGTCACCGCAGCGGAACTCCGGTCCGCTCATGATTGGCAGTGCATTTTTATGGTGCTGAGTTGCCAGCCCAACGCCCAACCTTCAACAGAGGCACGCCCATTCATGCTCACACCTACCTGCATGTTTTTAGCGTTGGTCAACCCCGGGGAGGACATGCAGACTCCACACAGAAGGTGCTCCAGCTGAGAATCGAACGGGAGAACATCTTGCTGTGAGTTGACAACGCTAACCGCTGCACCACTGTGGCATACTGTGCACCACCACAGCATACTAATTGAAGCAATTCTAAGATTAAGGGAAAAGTTCAAAAGCACTTGACAGTACTTACTCTAGGTGAACAAAGGCATGTTGTTTCATAAAGTAGGTACGTTTCATTGTATGTATCATAATTGCTTAGTTATTTCAGTTGACATCTTCAAGTGGACATGTGGAACTTGGGAAAAAGTTATGCTTCCCTACAAAAAAGCTCAAGTGTATTTGAGTTTCCAGTGATGTATTCTAGTTTATACAATTTTCACATGTGCTGCGGTCCTGGCCACACTGTGAACAATGAGTACTAAAATAATAGTATTAAACTTATCAAATGTACCCAAATTTAATTTAAGATTAAGGTATTTGGTAGAACTTTTTTTTATTTTATTTTGCTTTTGTTTACCAGGTTTGCCTGACTGGGTTAAGTCAAAAACCCCTTTTCATCAGAGGCCAAGTGAGTAAAGCTCCATCATATTAAAAACATTTTTAAACAGACATTCAATAATATACATCAACAGACATTAAGTAATAGACAGTAACAATTACACCTACATTTGCTAATTAGATTATGGTCATATGAAAATAGAGACAGCTATTTAAGCAATAACTGATGATGTGGTGTGGTATATTGAAGATTTACCCACGGTTGGTGTGGTTTAATCACAAGGGTGAAGCTCGAGTGATTAAATAAAGCCAACCGTGGGTAAATTGCAATATGCCACAACCACGGAGTCGGTTATTGCTATTATACAATGACATTATTTAAGAAAAAAATAATACTTTTCTTAAATAACATCTTTGTATAATGGTGCATCACTGTTCTTCTGCTGGTTGCGGTACACTGCTCCCTTGTTTTGATGTACTGAGATTGCATATGGGACTTGCGTCCCACACATACCCAGTGCATCAATGCTTTGAAATGGAAACAACGGAGAAAAGAAAGTCTCCATTGCTCCTTTTTTTCTTTTTTATTTGTTAAAAAAAATGTTTTTAACACTTTATACCAACGGAAAAAAAGTCCGGGCGACCGGACCTTTTTCCGTTGGTATATTGTGGGATTTACAACGGGCATGCTGACCAATCAGCGTGCACGTTTTGGAATATTAATGGGGGGGGGGTTATTGTATAATATAGCATAAAAGATGCTTATACATTAGTAGATGTTGAAAGATTGTGCATATGAAGAGGTGTACCAGTGGGTTTGTCAGATAATAGATCATGTGATTCATGGTTAGAAATTCAAAGAATGGAGGTGAGTGAAGGAACTAGGTAAAGCAGACAATGCTAATATTGTAATTAAGAGGTGGGGTATAAAGCAGGTTCAGAGACGACTATATATATGGCTATCGTAAGGTTTATATCAGAAGTATAGAGGTAGGGAAGAGTATTGTCATAAATCAATGTTTATAGCTTGGAGATGCCAGTAAAACTTTTCAGGTACTGATGTAGACTAGTTGTGGAGCACTGGATTCTGAATGAAGAGGAAATGGTTTGACAATATGGCAAGATGAAGATAACAGTCGGATTTATCCTGGAGATGTACAAGAGCAGATACATTGATTTGATTTGACAGGTGAAGTTTTATTCATGTTTTAAATGAGTTTGGATTCTGAACGGATTTCATTGGAAGTGGGATGTGGTTCCACAGTTCAGCTGCGTTATTTGAATATATAGAGAGTCACCTGCAGTATAAGATGATTTGGTTGAAGGGATTAGTACTTTTTTTTCTAGTGTGTCGAATTCTGTTGGATGAGTAGTGTTGTATTAGTTTACTAAAGGCTGGGCCATTTTCTGGCTTACAGCCAAGTCTGTGCATTGTACTTGCTTAGCTGAGAAGGAACTAGGTGAAGTCATTCTAACCAGTTTAATTCTCTGAGGGCAAGGCAGGGGTGTGTTCCATTGTTATAGTTTGCTAATAATTTAGCTACTTTATTATAATATTACTCAAGTTTGAACCATTGCGAGACATGAAGGCATGATGCACCTTCTGGTTCTAAAAATATGCTTTCTGATACCATAAATAACAGTATTGAAGTCTGAAAAAGAAATAAAAAGGGCAAAACATTAAATAGGCATAAATAGGGAATATAATTTGAAAGGGTAATATGTCTACCTCTCTTAATTGTTTGATAATGTGTTAGTTACCTGAGTGATACATGCAGTTTCTATAGTTTGCTGAATATTTTTGAACTGTTTACATAACTGAATACATACCAGTGGGAGATCAGGATAGAACTCTTTAGTCACTGTAGTGTTTTTTTCAACTTTGCACCCCTTCTGTCTCTCTGACATTTGTCCCAGTGTTCCAAGTATTTCACTGGGTCTACCAGCATTGCAGTCAGCCCTGGTCCAATGACTGAATTTAATCTGGAGCGAATAAGGATCTTAAAGGCATACTGAAGGGTTGGTGCTGTTCACATTCGAGACAAGGAAGTTTCTTCTTATGACCTACCCTGGTTTTTCCTCCCCCTCTTTCCCTCACAGTCCCCATGGTGATAACTGGGGGCTGGGCATGCAGTGCTGATGTGTGGCACATCTCACTGCCTCCACAGCAGCTTGACCAAGGTTTCAACTTTCCCCGTTTTGGTCCACTCCTCCCAACAGCAAGGTTCCTGGTCTCAACCAGGGATTGTCACAGGAGACACCCACAGGGTGGGCCTTCATCCCTCCCAGGGATGGTAATGCCCACCCCACCCTCCTAGGGATGGTAATGCCCATCTTCTCCCTCCATGAAATGGTAATGTTCATCTCCTACCTTCCTCTATCCCAGGGATGGTAATGACCATCCCCTCCCTCACAGGGATGGTAATGCCCATCTCCTCCTCTCCTCCATCACAGGGATGGTAATGTCCATCTCGTACCTTCCTCCATCCCAGGGATAGTAATGCCCATCCCCTTTCTCACAGAGATGGTAATGCCCATCCCCTCCCTCCCAGGGATGATAATGCCCCTCTCCTCCCTCCCAGGGATGGTAATGCCCATCCCCTCCCTCCCAGGGATGGTAATGCCTACCCCCTCCCTCCCTGGGATGGTAATGTCCATCTCCTACCTTCCTCCATCCCAGGGATGGTAATGACCATCCCCTCCCTCCCAGGGATGGTAATGCCCATCCCCTCCCTCCCAGGGATGATAATGCCCATCCCCTCCCTCCCAGGGATGGTAATGCCTACCCCCTCCCTCCCTGGGATGGTAATGCCCACCCCCTCCCTCCCTCCATCCCAGGGATGGTAATGCCCATCCCCTCCCTCCCAGGGATGGTAATGCCCATCCTCTCCCTCCCAGGGATGGTAATGCCCATCCCCTCCCTCCCAGGGATGGTAAAGCCCATCCCCTCTCTGCCATGGATGGTAATGCCCATCTCCTCCCTTCCTCCCTCCTAGGGATGGTAATGCCCATCCCCTCCCTCCCTGGGATGGTAATGTCCATCTCCTACCTAACGCTATCCCAGGTATGGTAATGACCATCCCCTCCATCCCAGGGATGGTAATGCCTATCTCATCCCTTCCTCCATCTTAGGGATGGTAATGCACAGCTCCTTCCTTCCTCCCTCCCATATGTGGTAATGCCCATCTCCTCCCCTCCTCCATCACAGGGATGGTAATATCCATCTCCTACCTTCCTCCATCTCAGGGATGGTAAAGACCATCCCCTCCCTCCCATGGATGCTAATGCCCATCCCCTCCCTCCCTGGGATAGTAATGTCCATCTCCTACCTTCCTCCATCCCAGGGATGGTAATGCCCATCCCCTCCCTCCCAGAGATGGTAATGCCCATCCTTTCCCTTCCAGGAATGGTAATGCCCAACCCTCCCTGACACCCATTGATTGCCTCAGCCACTAATCAAACCTGGGTTGGCTGGGCTATAGTCAGGACTTTATCTCTCTACACACCAGAGTGGCTTAGTTAATACAGTTGTGAGGAAAACTCATTCCTGCCAGTTTTTACTCTAATCTAACAAAAGTAAAATAACTGCTGTGCAAAACTAAAATTCCCTATATTTTTCCTTGTACTTGAGAGTGTGCACACACATCATTGGTACCACAGCTGCTTCAGGTTAAATTAGTTAAATTCCAGTTTCCTTACCACTTGCAGCACAAAGAGAAAAATGAGCCTGGCACTGGAGGGAATATGAATCCCACCACTATCAACTAGATTTGGAAGATCAGGCAGGCACTAGAGGGGGGATTGAAACCCACTGCTGGCAACCAGTTGTGACAGATGGGTCACTGCCATCAATATGTGTCAGACTGTCTGGCAGTGATGGGGTTTGAGATGCACGACTGCCAACTAATGTACTACCTGGGTGTGTGAGTGCCAGAAGTTGTAATTTTTGAGTCAGATCCATTGCCCCAAATGGCCTGATGATTACCAGTAGGATGTTCTCTTGAGTCACACCCCTAATATACAACAGGTAAAAGTTTAAAAGGTGTACACAAACCTGATTCAAAAACTGATTCACCAACTGTGATTTGGGCCCAAGAACATAATGACTACTGCCCAGGTTATGATCTTCCAATGTCTACAATGAAACTAGGACTACATGCTGGGTACTTACAAAACTAGGGCTTTAGATTACCCCTACAAGCTTATTTTTCACCACTCTGTCTGTAAGTGTGTTCATAGTGTATTCCAGTGCTCCAAGCCTATGGCAACTGCCTTTCAAACGAGTATTACTTTCATATATGCACATGCATTTACACTCAAGAGCACACACACACACACACACACACACACACACACACACACACACACACACACACACACGTAGAAATATGCACACAATACCCAGAGAAGGCTGGCAGAGCTGTCCAATTCCCCACAGCTTTCAGCCTGGCAAGCCAATACTGTCACCATTTTAGATTATTGGGCCAGAAACATGACACACCAGTTACCTGACACTGGTAATTTAGCGAAATATAAAGTATAAAAAAACTTATTGGTAGTATGCTTTTAAGTGATCTGGCTTTGCTGTAGCTGGATTCTGCATCTTGTTAGCTTACAGTATTAAATATACACTCTCCTCAGATAATAAAAAAATTAGTCATAAATGCCATCAGAAGAACCTAAAAGTGAATAAATGAAATTTAGTTAGACAATAAAGAAGACAGTACTGAAACTAATTAAATATGTCAGTGTAAGCAGTTGCACAAGGCACAGAAAAAATAATCAGTTATACACTGCCATGGGATTCAGAAAGGCTTATGTAAACATGGAAGATTCCCATACCGCAGTAAGCATCATTGGGAAAACTGCATGCTAATACATCAGTCTGGGGGTGTGGCTAATGCTAATTAACCAGTTGCTCTCCCCCAGAAATGACTGTAAGTTCAGACTAACTGGCCAAACTGAATAGAATAGCTCTGCTGTTTTTCCCCCTTAGGAGGAAAAAGGGAATACTTTATTTTGACTGTGTTCACCCATTCATTTGTGTGTGTGTGTGTGTGTGTGTGTGTGTGTGTGTGTGTGTGTATAGATTCATAGGTGTGTACTAGGCTAATGACTACTGGGGCCTCCTGAGCCTAGCCATGCATTCAAAATCTTTGACATATTCTGGTTCCCTTGGTAAGTGTAATCAGGGGCTTGGGAGATAAAACACTTACGAGCAGAGACCTGGGCAATGAACCATTTACAGGCTACCTTTGTCCATTACAGACATAGGTGCTGAACCAGTGATGAATTCCCTATTTCCCATCCAGTTATCCAAGTTACACTTGAATTAGGTTAGAGTAGAACTCTGATTCACATGAGCGAGGGACTTGTTGCTGAGAGGGGATAGTCTCTGGGATACACACCTGTCTCTCCAACAGGTCCTATTTAATCTGTAGGATTCTGATGCTGTTTGTTTTGCAGATATGCCTGAGGTAAATCACGGTGGGGGGGTTAGCTGATGCCTTGTATTCCAGTCATAGATCTCCCCTCAACAGCCTGTAGAAGATGGAATTCGGGGATAGGGCTTTGAGATGATCTGCATAGGACATGTTATTTACACCATGTATTATTTTACTGAAAAACCTCTGTGGATATTCCAGTTGTTGGATGTGCCTGGTTTGGTACATACCAAAGGGGGCATTGCAGTCAATGATGGCTCTGATGAATGTCGAATACAGTGGAACAAAAATCTCCTTGGACCAAGATTTCATACTTTTGTTTATAAGTTGCACAACATAAAATGATTTCCAAACTACCATATACCCTTGATTGTCAAAGGCTAGATTACTGTCTACATGAGTCTCCAAGTCCCTAACTACTGGGTTAACTATTAGTGGTGTGTTGTCAATATGATATTTACCAGCGGTGGCTGGCTTCCTGAAGGATAATATGCATTTCTTGGTATTTAGTTTTAGTCCATAGCTCTGACACCAGTTATTCATCTGTGTTAGCCCTTGTTGGAGAACACTACTGTCAGTGCAGGATCTTATGACTTCTCCTAATTTGCAAGCATCTATAAATTGGACAGCCAAAGGCCCTTGATGTTAGACTTGACTTCAGAGAGGTAGATGCTGAAAAGCTGTGGTCTAAGGACTGATCCTTGGAAGACTTCACTGGTGACTGGCCTCTTTGTAGAGGCGGGATCTTCATTTCTAACATCATGGGTCCCATATGTGAGGTTATGCTTAACTTCTTTAGTTTGTAAACAATACCCAAGTGGGGTATTGTGTCAAATGCCTTGACCAGGTAAAAGTAGGCAG